>NC_081153.1:6360134-6660134 GCF_958295425.1 Solea solea | reverse complement strand
TGGTTTAGGATTAGGACATTTAGTTGTGATGGTTTAGGATTAGGACATTTAGTTTAGGTTGTCCAAATAAGTGGAAGTCAATGCATTGTCCTGAGAAGAATAGCAGCACAAACCTGGGTGTGATGACTGATGACGACACCTGTGTCTTCAATTAGGAACAAACACAAATGGATAATAATACAGTTCCTGAAGGTGAGCTGTGACAACACCTGTGAGTGTGAATGCATGTGTAGCAGAGAGAGAGAGAAAGAGGAAGAGGGAAAGAAAGGTGTGAATCAAAAAAGACAGAGAGCAAGAAAGCAAGACAAGGCAACAGAGTAAGAGACTGGCAGAGAGACGGAGTCGTAAAGGGGGGGGAGAGAGAGAGAGAGGGAGAGAGGGAGGTAAAGACGGAAAAAACATGAAAGAGATATTCGATCATCTAAAACCAGGATCACATATCACATTACTCTACTGTAGCTCTAATGGACTAGTGCAATCACACACACACACACACACACACCATTTTTTAAATAAACATGGGCACATGCACCCA
Source organism: Solea solea (assembly GCF_958295425.1). Lineage (NCBI taxonomy): Eukaryota > Metazoa > Chordata > Actinopteri > Pleuronectiformes > Soleidae > Solea > Solea solea. Next base: position 6,659,599 of record NC_081153.1, on the reverse strand, counting down.
CACAGGGATATTAGATTGTTTTTTCTGATGGAAATGGATTTTGGATACCATCTATTGCACACACACACACACACACACACACACACACACACACGTGTTTACGCTTCATTCCTACTGAGGACCCTCATAGACATAATGGCCCCTTACCCTAACATTAACCATCACAACTAAGTGCCTATAACCCCAACCTTTATCCTAACCCTTAACCCAACCCAACCCTAGAACCAGGTCTTAACCCCCCCAAAGGACCAGGACTCACTCGGTATGGTTTATACGTTGTTTGGTCCTCACAAAGCCACAAATACGAGAACACACACACACACACACACACACACAAAATAAGCCTATTTCTCGTCTCTCTAATGGAGCCGGACTCCTGAGAATGACAAGCAGGCCGCCACGCATCAGTGGTCATTACCCACAAGGCAGTGCATCAGAGCCGCGGGGACGACCGCCTGCCCACTCTCTTTGCCTTTCACCCCCACATCCTTCACAGGAAAAACAGGTACTCACTGTGTGTGTGTCTCCTTTATCTGTCTCTGTCTCTGTGTGTGGTAAATACAGTGGATTTGTCTCTTCACAAAGACGAACCTAAAACTTTATTGAACACTTATTTGTTAAGTGTCAGGCGAGAAAGAAGAGCGTCGTCCTGTCCGTTGATCTGGTCACAAAAACGAATTTGTTTGCGATTCACGACCACTCGTGAATTTTATCCCCTCACTTCATTTGTCGTCCGTCACTGACATTTGAGTTCGTACGGTGAAGCTAACAGGGGCGCTGTGTTCCTCCGCCGTGGGGGCTGCAAACACACACACTCTGTGTGTTGCATTTCATTTTCCACGCACCTGCAGCACACTGGGCAAGAATCATCCAGTCATACGCGTTCATAAATCATCTACGGTGGCCCGGGGGGGACAGAGGCTGCCACCAGGAGAAAAGGGCACGATGTAATGAATGTCGGTCCAAACGTGTTTATAGTGGAACTTCAAGTGTGTGTGGGTCTGTGCCTCGCGTGGGTCTGTGCCTCCCGTGGGTCTGTGTCCGGTCAAACTTGTTTTTTCACGCGATTCAGAAAAACACAGGCGTCCCGTGAGATTATAAATCAATTTGATGTTGTAGAGAAACACATTAAAGGAGTCATGAATAATTGCGGCGTCATTCATCATCATCATCATCATCATCATCATCATGTTAGCAGAAACAACACGCCCTCACCTTCATAGGCCGCTGCACTTTTGTTTTTAGCAGCATCAACAACATGTTCACACTGGAGAAGTGTGTGTATTTGTGTATCTTCAACAAAAAAAAGCTTCCATTTATGAGCCTTTTCGTGCCCCTCTGCGACTTTAATCACCTTATTTTTCCCCTGCTCTTTTCCAAACCCTCTCTACCGAGAACCTCCTCTCCCCCCTCGATCCTTTTTCCCCCTCATTGCCTCCCGCTCGCTCTCCTCCCTCTCTCTCTGTCTCTCCTCGTCATTTCCACTTGTCAGGCTAAAGAGAGTGGACAAATGGACGGATAGATGAATACCCAGATCCGCAGAAGGGGCAAAAAGGGATGATGGAGCGATGAAATAAAGGAGTGACAGTGCATGACAGAGCTCAGCTGAGCCCAGTGGCGTGAGGAGGAAACGGGAAGACAAATACAGATGAAAAGCCGAAAAATGGAGAGAGACATCCAGGACGAAGACGGATGTGTGAGACACTTAGTAGTAATGGGCGACAATCTTTCACATAATGATTGAAATCAATTTCTTTCTTTGTTTTTCCTCACGTCACTGTTGTTGTGTTCTGTTGCCAGCTGCTTAAACACAACAGTGACTTATTCTTTTGTCACTTAAGTTTTATTATTATTATTATTATTATTATTATTATTATCATTACTATTATTATGACCCTTTATTGTCCATAGATGTGGAAATATGTCTTCAAATATTAGTTTTTTTGCATTTTTTGAGTTTTGCGATGTGTCTGGTGACGGGAGGTGTCGTGCTGTCAATCACATCATAGCCACGCCCCAATGTACCCTGCTATTTGACCATAAATGGGACCAGAATTTAGAAAATGGACATCATGCTGTACTGATGAGGACATTAGTGATAGAGTCCGTAAATGGCTCTGGGAAATTGAGACATTAGATGACATTCTCACAGAGTCACCCCCTGGTGGCCGTTTAAGAGAAGACAGCTATCCTTTTCGACTAATCTCCATCATCTCAGAGAACTGCATTGTTATAAAATCCCCAGGATTTCCACACTGATCGTGTGCCACTGCCTATTAAAACCTAGGTGTGGATTATCCAGGACTCCCCTGTGCCGTGATCAGTAATCCCTTATGGTGTACGGTAATCCCATATCCTGTAATTATTGGATTTAGCGACTGAGGTGGCTTCAAAAAAAGGCAGAGCCTTGCAGATAAACGCTGTATGACTCAGTTCACTCCCTTGTCTAATTTAAAGAAATAATAATAATAATAATACAAAAAGGGGAAAAAACAATTGCATCTGTTATTTATGATGTAAGGCACAATAAACCCCCCTGTGGATGATATTATTTGGGATTACGCGTAGAAGACTGACACTAAAATGCCCATTAATCACAGTAAACACACATCCACAGGGGGATTATTTATACATCTGTGTTTGAAAGGTTCACCCCTGGGAACTGAAGGAAAAAAAAAAAATAATGACAGGAAGAAAGGAGACACGCTGACGCTGAGATTGGCTGAAAGTAAAGAGCCGTGTGGACGCTTAGGGACGCGTCCACAGCTAATTAGAGTGGATTTAAGAACGACAACTGCAGCGTCGACGCCATGAATTTCCTGCTTCGGTTTGAAGACGATAACCTGAGGATGATTTTTGCTTTTTAACACGCAATCCCCCTAAAACCACGGTTCTCAAACTGTGGTACGTGTACCGCTGGTGGTACGCGAGATTCCTCTGGTGGTACAAATCATAAATACTGATTCTACTGTATATACCAGGATATAATCTAATTTCACTGTACCAGCGTCTGAAGAGCAAATGATCGGATTGGGACTAAATCTGCAGAAGTGTTTAAAATACTAGTTCTCCTGAACCAAAGCCCATTGAGAAAGTCTACGGGGACAATGAAGGTGTTGGTCCACTGTTGTCTTGTTTGATCAGCACGCGTCACTTGGACAAAACAACTATTTCACACACTTAAAGTCACTCGTAAAGGAAGCAGAGGCTGACCAGCTACTTTGTTCTCTCTGGGGTTTGGTGCAGGAGAGTGAGGCTACTATCTGTTTTTCCTTATCAGCCAAATTATTCTAGCAAATGTATTATACAGCTTTTCTCCATCTACTAAGTGACTTTGAATTTCCGTGTATGTATGTGTTAAAGGTCCAGAGTGTGTAATCATTTGAGACTGCCGATTCTCCTCCTGTCACCGCTCCTCCTTAGTGCACCAAGAAACTAAAAAACACGGCGGCCGTTAAAGAAAGCACATTTTAAAGTTTTTATTCTGAGCAAGTTTTTATTTTTACACCTGCTAATAATCGCTCCTAAATGCTACAGACTGCACCTTTACCGCGACAGCGTGGACGAATCAGTCAGGTAAGACTGACACTGAAGGAAAAAAACCAAAAAACAGACAGATCCAAGTGTGACATGTGAAGATAAGTCGTCATTACGGCACATTCGTATCCGCCCGCACAGATGATACACACACACACACACAGATACAGGCTCCGGGATGGATGTGGGTGTGGATGGATGCCGAGAGTATCGCGTGGATGGATGGATGGACAGGAGATGAAACTTATAAACTGGGTGAAGACGTCTCCCAATCCCCCCCCCCCCCCCCCCCCCGCCGTCTGACAAGAGCAGATATATAATCTCGTGAGTCAGGTGGAGACGGATGAATGGAGACAGAGAGGTTGAGACAGCAGGTAATATAAAAGAAGACATGATGGCACCGCTGAAGACGGGAGAGTTCAAAATGAGAAAGTGCGTGAGAGAGAGAGAGAGAGAGAGAGAGTGTAGGCCAGGCATTTCATTTAGAAGATGTACGGTAAGTGTCTATGAGTGTGTGTGTGTGTGTGTGTGTGTGTGTGTGTGTGTGTGTGCTTGTATTTATAAATCTAAATCATATACTTTATTAATCCCCTTAGGGAAATGATTTCTCTGCATTTGACCCATCCTAGAATTAGGAGCAGTGGGCAGCCACACTGAGTAGCACCCGGGGAGCAACGGGGGTTGGGTACCTTCACCGGCGACCCTCCAGTTAAAAGCCAAGTTCCCTTTCCACTTGTCCACGGGCTACCCCGTGGTCAGGTCTTTTTGAGGACATTTTCACCTTGTGGGGACATTTTTGTCTGGACCTCCACAACATCAGGGTTTAGGTTAAGGCAGGGGTGTCAAACGTACGCTTGGCCCTCGTAGATGGTTCAATCCGCCCCCCCCGGGATAAATGTGCGGAAAATTAGAATCTAAATATGATGTGAAATACTATATTTTTCCTTTCCAGTTACCTGAGACTGAACGTTTTGTGCATGTGCAGCTCCACTGTGATCTGTAGGTTTTAATGCACATGTGTAAAAATGGTAAGCCTAGGTAAAGTGGTTTTGAAATTCCAGGTTGTCCTGATTAAATGTAAAATAAAGGCGGAAAATGGGGAGTTCTTGTTGTTTTAAGGTTATTATGCTGTTATTATGGCTCACTTGGGATCAAATTGCGCCATTTTTTGCCCCCTGAACTAAAATGAGTTTGACATCCCATGGGTTAAGAGTTTAGGCACTTAGTTTTGATCTAAGTGCTCTAGATCTCTATCTCTATCTCGCTATTTCCTTTCTTTCTTTCAAAGTGAACGCTTATGTTTTAAGGGATCAAGGTCGATAAATGTGCGGTTTGATATCTCGTCCAGTAAAACACGCGTCACATATCTTAAGTCAGCGTCAAATGAATGCATGAATGCAACAAACTATGTTTTTTTTACATGTAGTATATCTATATAGAAAACTTTACACATGATGTTTTCTTCATTTTATGGATCAAACAGGTTTTTTGTGGCTCCAGACATTTATGTGGGTGTAGAAGAGACAAAAATGGCTCTTTTTTTAATATTAAAGGTTGCAGTCGACCCCTGGGCTTTTGTCTATGACGTGTCCTCGCTGAGACATAAAAACAAGTTTGTTGTGTGTGTGTGTGTGTGTGTGTGTGTGTGTGTGTGTGTGCGGTTAAAGTGACAGATGGAGACTGATGAAAAGAAGATGATGTACAGAAGAGTGAAAGGTGAGAAGAGGAGAGAGTGATGAGACAGATGTGACAGGAGGACGAAAAAGAGGAAAAGGAAAATGTATTTTCGTCTGCGCCTCCTTCTCTTTTTTCATCCTCCGATTACATCCACCCCTCCCTCCCTGCATCTCCCCCTCTCTCCCTCTCTCTCTAATATGATCAGATGATTTGGTTAAATGAAATAAACCAAACGACACTTGGAAGCTGTTTTAAATACCACAGACCCATTAAAGATGGTCGATTTCTGACTGCACACACACACACACACACACACACAAAGCATCATCATAGACATGCTGCACTCCCTAACCCCTTACCTTAACCTTAGTCATCCCGACTCATAAACCCAATTCTAACCCTTAACCCTAAGAAAAAGCCCTTTAAAGTTGTTCAAAATGTCCCCACAAAGACAGGTTTGTACATTTTGCCTGGACCTCACAAAGATATAAATACAAGCACACACACACCAATGTACTTGTTCACCCTGGTGCTCAGTGAATGAGAAAAATGATGAAAAAAAACAACTCCATGTTCTGCAAACTCTCTCACACACACACACACACACACTCTGCACTCTGCACTCATTTTAATTAACATATGGAATCTCCCCAAGTATCTGGTGGATTATTGGAAAATAACTTTCTGCTCATTTGCAGGAGAAAATGAAGCGTGAAGCCGCGACTTAGTGATTTTAACAGACATCGGGAGCACACAGCGCTCGTGTTTGTGTTTATCTCAAACTCCTGCCTGTTTGTCTCTTCTGGTTTTAATACGGCGGCTGTTCATTTGGAGTCTTTTAACGTGTTTACGTCTCGGGCGATGATTCACTTTCTGTTTTCTAAGAGAACAGCAGACGGTGTTGCTCACACTGTTACTGAGTTACCTCGAGAATGAATTCATTCTGCTCAACTTTGAGTTCTGTGAAAGTTGGCTGACGTTTATATATTCTGAAACTGGGAGCCAGGTGTTTTTCACGAGGGTACATTTATACATTTGTGTAAGTGGAAACATTTACACAAATGTATAATCCACAACTGTGAAGGAAGATGAAAAACCTCAAGGTTCATTGATTCTCCACCAGCAGCCATTCAAAGCCCATAAATCTCTCTACACTCACTCTATAGCTTTCCTTTTTCTCTTTCTATAATTATCAATAAAAGCACTTAGAGCTCTACAGACGCTTTTGACGTCTGTATTTGAATGAAAGCTACAGTCTTGAGGACACTCATGAGACAACTGGACACTTTATTGGACAAACGAACCCTTTAACACAGTTAATCGATTAATAATCAATTACTAAATTAATCGACAACTATTATGATAATCGATTTACCGCTTTGAAGCTTTTTTCATGATTAAAACAAGATTTCTGATTGTTTAGGTTTTGTTTATGTGAGTATTTTCTTTATTTCTTTGCTCTGGGTAAGAAAGAAATCATTAAAAAGTGAATATTTTTGGTTTGTGGACCAAACAAGACATTTGAGAACATCATCATTTCTGGGTTTGACAAACACCGTTTTCTGATATTTTATGGACCAAGCGATTAATCGAGAAAATAATCGACAGATTAATTGATTATGAAAATAAACGTCAGTTGCAGCTCGACTTTGCATTACCGCAAAAAACGGCTTGTGCTAACGGTTCCTGAAATCTGAGAAGTTGCACTTTGTGTGGTTATTACGGTATGCCTGCACATAAGTTTCCATTTTTTGGGCATTGAGACAAAATAGTCAAACAAATGTGTGAATAAAATTCATTTTAAATTGTTAAAAGAGTATTTTAACAAATCGTGAATAACTGCCAGATATTGAAAGTTATTGTGGAAAAATGGGCATTTTCTGGCCCTTTTGTGGTAATAATAGAAAGGCATTTTGAGGCTTAGGTATTAAAGGGTTAATAAGTAAGTAAATGACATTTACTTTATAACCCTAATCAGGTTCATCCTGGATCTGATGTACAGTGTTTATTTAATAAATAGATATTTTAATGACACAATTAGTGACAGATCTATCGTAAGCCGGTCCCTGAATTCAAACCCTCTCTGTATCATATATAAATGCGTGCACATAAACACGCTCCACACTGATGTTTTGTCTGTGTTTATTTCCTCCTGTTCAGTGCTTGGGAATTTACATAACACCTGCAAACAAAGCTGGAGGTATTTGTTGACTCAATAAGGTGTAAAACATTAGCAGACGGAGGACGTGACTGTGACTCAGGCTCAGTTAAATATTAATATGGGAATTTTCAACCGTGCCATTTTTAGGTTTAACGCTCAGTGTCTGGATCGTTTCTGCGACAAAACCAAAGACATTATTTTGCTCTCGGAGATCTGTGACACATTATGTAAAAGTAACATGAAACTGTTCTGCCTGTGAACTACAACACAGTTTGGAACCCTGATGTACAAGTCTATTTATTCAGGTAAAACTGAGAAGTTTGCACTTACTTTTTAACCTAAACTACATTTTTGATACAATAAAGAGATCGCAGTGCCATGAAGTGCCAGTACCAAATGTATAGGATCTGTATTGATTGAAATGTGACTGATATCAAACCAAAAATGATACTCCATGGTTGGATTTTAGGGTTTTCCATGACTTAACATGGTTCAACCTGTTTGAACAATTGTAAATAACACATTTGTGAATAACACCATAAATCGTCACGTTTGTAAAAACGGGCAGCAACAATGTGAGAAGAAGAAGTAGTAAAAACCCAGCGTTAAATTCACAAACTTATGGTAAATATGCGATTTTAAAGTGTTTCTGGGACACAGTGAAGTACACTTTCAAGTACAACTTCACCAGTGTTGGAAATGAAGGGGAAAAAAAAACCTTGTAAACCACGCAGAGCCTCATTTGGAGGTGAGTCATCCAGAAATCTATGCACAGGTTCGCTAAAGTGCACACACACTAAATTTAAAATGTAGTTCAACGTGAAACAAACCACCCAACGCTGCAAATTGTAATGTCTGAAACTATAGTGGAATAAAAATGTTGATTCTGGAAACCGTTGTAAATCCAAACCTTACTAATAACATATGAGCAGACAGGACGATAGAGACACATTTAAATAACACAAACAAACACATTAAAACAGGATTATATTCAGCTGACTAAAACTTGGGACTCACACTAAATGGTTTTTTAGTCGGAAAACTAAATCAAAACTTTGGCTTCCAGGATGAACACTGAACGTCACACACCAGTTACAGTTATTATAGTCCTGTGTACTAGTGTGCGCGCACACACGCACACACACACACACACGCTCATTCACACTCCCACAATCCCTCTCCAGTCCACCCACACTCTCCCCAGATCATGCTATTCATTTCATCTCTGATTCCCTTTGCGCAGATGATGAGTTGGAAACATGAAAGGAATCCAGTGAAGTGAGGAGAGATCCATTCTATCGCTCCATCTCCCTTTTCTCTCCACGTCTCTCTCTCTCTCTCTCTCTACTTCTGTCTCTCCGTCTCCCATCTCTGTTTACTCCTCATCCTTCCACCGCCGCCCTTCTTCCCTCCCCGGCTAAATCTGTCTCGCGTTCTCTGTCTCTCTCTCTCACTCTCTTGTTCTTCACGAGTCAGTGGTTTTCTCTCGCTCTCTATCATCACCCCCTCTTCTCCACACTCTTTCTCTTGCCTCCTCCCTGCTCTCCTCTCTCCCTTGCTTTTTCTCCACCTCTTCCCCTGGGGTTGCGGTTATCGGATAGTGGATGTCGCCACTTGGGAATGATGAGGGCGGCGAAGCGATGGATTAAACACTGAACTATCCAAAGAGAGCCTGCAGTCATTTTGTACACACGCGCACACACACACACACACACACTCCTGCAACACAACGTTGTGTTCAACATTCTGTCTCAGGGTTCTATTCTTAGAAACAAGAATATAATCTTTCCTTCATTACTTTTACTCACGCAGACACACACACACAGACACACACACGCAGCCACACACACACACACACATAAAACCCCCGGTCAAACATCTGACCCACCTTTCCTCTTCCCTCGCTTCTTTTCCCCTCCCGTCATCAATCTTCTGTCAGAAAACTTCATTAAGGAAGTTCCAATTAAGGCTGTGAGATTGGTGGTCGCCGTGGCGACGACACTTTCCGCTCATACAGTACAGTATTATGGTCTGTTTCCAGGAAGGAAGCAGACGAAAGCAAAGAAAGCTAAAGTAAAACATTTTTTTTTTCCCTCCAATGACATTAATATTTCAGGCTTTATTTTCAGGTTATTAAATAAAGGCAATAAGTACTTTAATTCTTTTAACACCGAGCACACTTTGCATTATTGTAATCACACCAACGGTTTCTGAAAAGCTGAGAAGTTGCACGTCACAGTGCAACGTGTGGTTATTACGGTAATGAGAGTTAAAAAAAACAAATGTACATCGTTTTCATTATTTTTGGACATTGAGACAAAAGAGTCAAACAAATGTGTAAATAAAATTCATTTTAAATTGTTGAAAGAGTCAATTTAACATGCGGTAAATTGTAAATAACTGCCAGATATTGAAAGTTATTCTGGAAAAATAGGCAAAAACACCATTTTGAGACTTAGTTGTTAAAGCAGAGGTCTAAAACCCATGGCCCTCGGTCCACATGTGGGCCCTCCAATCAATTTCATGCGGCCCGCCCACTTGCATCATCTTCAAAATGCTGTGAACTTTCATCATAAAAGTTATTATTTTTTATGTCTTTTTCTTAAAAAGTTGGTGTTGACCGGCCCCTTACTGACCAACCTAGACACTCAGTGGCCCCCGAGGTCGGCCCCTGTGTTAAAGCGTTAACACTGTGTCCTTATATGTCACATCCCTGCATTCAAATATATATTATAAGAAGAGGAAGAGGAAGAAGAAGAAGAAGAAGAAGGAAACGTACAGAGCTGCAGCAGGATTTTCCTGAACCTTTTTCATGTGTTCACGTGAACTGTAGGAATGAAAGGCACAGCGGGGAAGTGAAAATGAAATGTAGGCGAGTTAATGACCCAAAACTGGCACAAACAGGAAAACAATAAAGTGGGAGTTGCTGAATCAACATTCCCAACTGTTAATATCCAGAAAAAAACACTCTGGCTCTTAATGAGTCAGCATTTCCAACAATAGTTTTCCTGTTTTATGTTATTTATATTACTTATATTACATCATCAGCCTCCACCGTGCAGACGAGCGGCAAAACAAACACTGCGCGTACGCCGTATTTTCACTTTCCATCGCTGCCCGCGTAACGGACAGGGAGGTGAACGTCGCAGGACGCCGTGGTAAACATCCACCTCCGCCGCCGCCACCGCGCGGCTCAGTCCATCTGTATTCGTGTCACATCTCTGCTCCATCTGGGATGGAGGCTGTCACACCCCGGGGAGACTGAAGGCAGCAGGAGAGACTAAAATAGCCGTCATCAAGTGCTAAGAGCTCATTTAGGCCCCGCGCAGCGAAGCCTGAACAAATGGAGAGACTCACTTATCTTAAAAATAAATGGGGGGTGGGGGGGGGTGAACACATTTGAAGATGACATAACTGCGAGAGGCCACATAATGTGAAGGTGCACGAGGGACTTCATTCAAACAGGGGTGAAAAATGAAATGGATTCTTTTTTTTTTTTTTTTCCTCTTTTGGAAAATAATGGACTGGAGAAATCCGACATGCCCGACCTAACAAAGCCAGAGGCTGAGAGACAGGACTGAAGCGGGTTTAATCAGATCTGTTACTCACACTATTAGGGCACTTACACGGCTGCGAGCTCTTTAAACACGCCATGTGCACTGACCTATGAGTCAGCGACAGCGACACTCCAATATGTCAGAGATGTGATGTGCTCTCCTCTCCCAAGGCCTCGGCACGGCAGGTTTATGACAACTATACTTTCCATTTGGTGGGAAACAAATAAGTGCCGCTACTTCCTTTGTCCATATAAGGGTCTGAGTGTTTGACTTAATCATTAAACTCTAAATTGTGATATTTTTCTGTCAAGAAAAGACACTAGAGCTAGACTTATGTCACACAGTCCTTTGTTTTAGCTGAGTATTGTGCGTTTCTTTTCCTTTGTAACACTAGAAGAAACACTAGGAGAAAGACATTATGAACTCACATTGAGAAAGATGTGAACCCGTGAAACCATCTCATGAAATGACATGAAATAAAAGATTTCCTTTCCAACGTTTTGCGCGATTTGTCCAAAAAATGAAAAATAAGAGAGTGCTGCAGAGGAAGTTTCTCTTTCATTTTCTGCTTCGGCATAAACATCTTTAATTTAAAACGATCAACTGAGATCATCTTTGAAAACAGAGGCGCCTTGATGTCGAACTTTGAAAAAAAGACTTCAAGTTTGAGTTGACTTTGAAGAACCAGAGTGAACTCAAAGCAGCAAGTGAACTTTGTTTGCTTCATGTTTATCTGGTCAATCATATTCAAAACACAAAAAAACACAGACGTTTGTTTCAATAAACCTCCTCAGATCTCACATATGAGATAATAATAATCCAATAGAGCAGATGCATGTTCGGTGGAATCACCGCAGACACTGATGCTGACAAATGGGACGTCGGTTCATCATTGACGTGAAGAACGCCGCGGCGTTTGGATGGGAATCGACAAGTGGAGAAGAATTGTGCACCCTGAGGGGCTTGTGTGTCTGTGTGTGTGTGTGAACTTCTGACTCAACTAAATAAATTATGTGTAAAAGTGAAGCAGGAGCTGCTCTCTCCTGTGGACGCTGATGCATCTCAACAGGTAGAATTATATTACAACAAGCACTTTCTCCCCCTCAGCACTAGTACTGTAAAGGCCAGAATGCATTGCAGCCACAGCTCGCGTCTTAATAGACGTGAAATCGTAGCGGGTGAAAAGCTTTTATCACAACCTGACCCCGGAAATGTACTTAACGCTGGCATGATGATGATGATGATGATGGAGAACGTCAGGGTCAGAACCTGCAGCGCTTTTCCTTTGGCAATCAATTCAACCTGGTTTTTTTTGCAATTCCTTTTTCTTGTTGGTTGATACTCAAATACTTATGAAAAGGCACAGGTTGCAAATGTATTCAAAGCACCATGTCCTTACTTATGTATAATATTACACTTCATTACCTGGAACAAGGGCCTTTCTGCATCAGTTTGCATGTTCTGCAGTTTCCTCCCACAGTCCAAAAACAAAGCAATATGGGGATTAGGTCAACTGGACACTCTAAAGCCCCTTTTCCACCTATGGTCCCTGCTCGCTTCGCCTCAGCACGGCACGGTTTAGGTTGTGTTTAGAGCCGCAACTAACAATTATTTCCATAATTGATTAATCTGTTAATTATTTTCACGTAGTCGAGTAATTGCTGGGTCCATAAAATGTCAGAAAACGTCAAAAAATGTTGATCAGTGTTTGTCAAACCTGGAAATAATGACTTATTTTGTCCACAAACCAAAACGATTCACTTTGAATGATTTCTTTGTTCTATGGAGCAAAGAAATGAAGAATATATTCACGTTTAAGAAACAATCAGAAATCATGAAAAACGCTTGAAACCGATGAATGGATTAGCAAAATAGTTGACGATTAATTCAGTAATCGATTAATAATCGATGAATCGGGTAATTGTTTCAGCTCTAGTTGTGTTTCCATTACAATATAGTACCTCCTCAACGTGGGCGGAGTCATCACTGCACGGCTGCCATGATTTCGTTTTACAAGCGGCACAGTTGTTTTCAGTGTAACTGAATCATTAGAATCACTTCAGTCAACATTGTTTTCAGTACTTGTGTCTTTGAAAACACCAGACTCCTCTATTAAATATTGAGATTTTAGACATTTCCCTGGTAACTGTTGGAGATTAAGCCACGTTTTTAGGATTGTTAAGTCTTTTTAACCCATCGACAGTTTGCCATTGTTCGGCATTCATTTTTGAGTCGGACGTCTGTTCCTGTGACGCCACTCTGACCAATCAGTGGCCAGCAGTCTGGTGATGTCATCACCTCATCTCGCCTGGAACTCTCTCTTGCTAGTGGAAACACAAAATAACTGCGCAGTGTCGAGGCGAGGCGAGTCGCACTAGTGGAAACACGCCATAAATATACTGTAGGTATATGGGTACTACATGTTTACCTACATGTCAGCTGAGATTATCCTCATGTGGAGGATAAAGCAGTAGAAGATGGATGGGTGGGTGGATGGGTTACTGACATTAAACTGTAAAATACTCGATGAATATTTAGTGACTGGATGCCTTGTAAAACAAGTTTTACTTCTCAATTTCAGGCGTTTGAGAGGGTGAAATAGGTTGCACACATTTTCTGAGAGACAAATTAAACTGGCTCGCGTTGTGTTTTGACTCGTTAATTTCTCCGAGTAACGACGTTGAACGGCACTTGGCACCGGCGAGGGCCCATCCCTGCCTTCTTCCGGATTCAATCAGCCAATACCTCATTAATCTAAAAAACAACGTTAATACAGGCAGGTGTTGCTACTTGGCAAACGTCTTGGCAACGCCCCTGGTCAGTTATACAGACAGACAGACAGACGGACAGACAGACAGACAGACAGACAGACGACTTTATTAATCCCTCTGGGAAATTAAAAGAAAATTATATGAAAAATATATCAGTTATGTCAGGGTGAAGTGAGGAACACTGTGTTGGTTATAAAACCCCTCCTACGTGAAGTGAGTGCATAGTAGAATTTACGGGGAAATAAAAGTAAACGCATAGAAATCTGATATAAAATGCTTGAAACTGTTGACTTTCTCCTCTCCACTGCATGTGCGACGTGTCTCTGTGTTTCATGTCACATACTTTTCTGTTGAGGGAAAATGTAAGTTGTCTCTTTTCATTTATTCACTGATAAACAGCTCCATCTCACAAGCAGACGGCCCCCGTCTCTTTGTAGAGCTGTGGCTCCTGATATGATAAAGTCTTGTTTGATAGTGGAAAATATTCCCCCACATTCACCTATAACAGGTGTGACCAAATACTTTTGTCCATGTCATCAGTCGGCTCCGGCAGCCTTTAAATAAGGAGGTGTGACACACTCATTTCATCGGGAAAATTACATACATTATCGTATATAACTGATGCTTCATGGTTTCTTGTTTCTTTTGTGTTATTCTGGCAAATATTTGTACTCCCATCATGTTTTTTTTGTCTTTCTTTAAAATCTTTAATCTTTATTTGAAAGGGCCACGTATGGCACCACCTATCCTCTAGTTTAACAAAAAGCTGGGCGATCCTATGCCTATGCCCTGAGCCCGAGAGCCCCGTGTCTTAAAGGAAACACTCTAGATTAGATTAGTACAGTGCTATGTAATGCAGACTTTAATTAAAGCATTTCACTGATTGCAGGTTTAAAGCGAACACATGATTCTCACCCCCTTGCCGCTGCCCTCGGCTCTGCTTTCAGCCGCTGTTTGGGTTCGCCCACAACTTTCCTGTTCTGCTTCCTCTCTCATTAGCATCCTTTCAGGCAGCAACAGGCGAAAGGTCTAATAAATCCGCAGCTTATACCCACTCAGCATCACACAGCGGAGCGATACAACAAAAAATGAGTTAATGCAGTCTTAAGTAACAAAGAAGCAGCTGAAAATTGCACCAATTCAATTGGAGGTACTTAGCTTCTTTACACCACTGCACACACACACACATCCCACCACACTAACACTCCGACTCATGCACAAATAGCCATTCCACCCTGACTGTAATTCAGTGTAGCTCAGCAGTGAGTTATAGCCCATTATTTCCCTGCTACACAACAGGCTTCATACTATGTAGGTGGGAGATAGCGCTCCTTGGGCGCTTAACGCTTGCACAAAGCTTATTCTACCTTGTGTGTGAGAGGCAGTCAGGGAAGACCTGGGCTGCTTATCAGAAAATATACTGGACCACAAATGGAGGAGCGTTAAACGAGTGTGTGTGTGTGAGAGAGAGGGAGAGAGAGAGAGAGAGAGAGAGGGGGAGCATCCATCCCAGAGGTGTCAGAGTTATCTCCTGAGGCCAGAGCGAAAGAGCGAGAGACAAGGCAAAGGCAAGACAGAGATGGATGGAGGCAAAGGGCGAGGAGGGGTGGAGTGGGGTCGTGATGGGAGAGAGACACAGACACAGGCGGGAGAGGGTGAGGGAGAGGGAGAGTGTAAGTGCTGTCAGCGATGTGCAGGGAGGCGTGTAAGACATGGCCGGTGTCAGTGACCGCGGCTGTCCGGCACTTACATGTGAGCCGGTCAAAAACACACACACACACACACACACACACACAGAGAGAGGATGAACCAGCTGGTGCTCGCCGTCACACCATCTTCCCGTCTCATCTCAAGTGGCCCGGGTCAAAGTAAGTGACAAGCTATTAGTGTAAAACAATACAGAAGTCAGGGAAGTATGAACGAAGCGACCGCGGAGCGCCGAGT
This sequence comes from Solea solea, assembly GCF_958295425.1. Lineage (NCBI taxonomy): Eukaryota > Metazoa > Chordata > Actinopteri > Pleuronectiformes > Soleidae > Solea > Solea solea. Next base: position 6,643,952 of record NC_081153.1, on the reverse strand, counting down.
TTGTCGCCGAATACAGATCAGCTCGCGGACTGACCTTCAACTGACAGGTTTAAAGATATACGATGTGATGCTTCTGCATTCAAAACGACAAGACTACTGTTCAATGTGTGGAGTGCATTAGACAATGCACAGATATGTGATATGCGCGTCAGCCGGGCCGAACGGTGCCATAGTACGACACTTTATCTCTTGTGCAAACGTCTGCAGAGAAGAAACCGTCGTCTTGTGTGGTTTCACAAAAACAACATACGGAGCCGCACACAACTTGAGGTAAACTGGGGAACTTGCATTGTGTCCAACTCTGTATGGTGTTGTGCTCCCACTGCGTTAATCGCGTCACAATATGTATAAAATGATCCCAAACCGATGCATTAAGGGCATGGGTCTAAAACTCAAATGACCTTGGGGCCACTGAGCATCTAGGCTGGCCAGTAGGGGCGGGCAATTTTAGCTTATATTTAGAATCACGGCATTCCATAATGATATTCCGATAAAAATAAAAGTGATGTGACAGATATTTCACAGAATTTCAAAATAAAAGTGTCTGTGTGGATACGAAACAACACATAGTTCACAATAGAAATGTATTCATGATGCGAAATTCTAATATAGTATACAGAAACAACCCCATTCTAACTTGACATTAAGAGGCGGGCCACATGTTGACCACGGGCCGTGAGTTTGAGACCTCTGCTTTAGGGTTTCATTACTGCAGTCATCAAGAGGGTAAGACGAAACCGTGGTCTGTTCTGTAAAGTCTGCACACAAATAAATATAGACTATGCATAACATGTCAAATGTGTATAACACAATCTTTTAAGACAGAACGTATCCTCTCTTCTCGCTGCATGTATCTTATAATTACGATGAATATTTATTTACCTGAATACATTTCTCTCGTTTTTCTGGGCTTAAACAGACATTTGTGTTTTGGGTTCCTATATCTCAGCTCCCTGACACTTTCTTCGTCTTTATCTCTACGCTGTTGCATAGCGGACAACGAAGAATAGGATTTGTTAGAAAAGAAGAAAACTCCGACTTTGCAGGTGTATATTTAGTGGTGGAATAAAAAAACAAACTAACAAAGAAAACTGAGCATTGAAATGACAAAAACTGTGCCGAGCTGGCCGCTCCGTGTGTCCGGTGCACACGCGTTTACCCGCGGAGGCTCTTTATCTGAGGGAAACACACTTTGGACAATCGTCAGGGGAACCTGATTGTGTGATTGTTCACATTAGAACACACACACACACACGCATTCCTGTACACCATGCTTAGTGAGAGCTCCAACCCTGACCCAAGAACCAAGTCCTGACCCTCGAAAAGTCCTCACAAGTAGGTTTGAATCACAATGTTGCCTCATACAGACAACACACACACACACACAAACACACACACACTTTGTGTGCAATCTGTTGTGAATAGGTGAGAAAGAGTTCAGCAGCTGTGAAAAACTAAAACACGCTGACAGTATTCATGGAGGATGGAGACGAGGAAAGAGGAAGGAGGGAGATAATAGGAGAATAAGAGAGAGAGAGGGAGCAGCTGGAATGCAGGTGAGTACAGATTATGTGTATTTATGCTCAATAATGACAGTGGGACGAGGAGGAGGAGGAGGAGGAGGAAGACAGTGGGCGAAAACACAAGGAAAAGCAGAGAAAAAGCAGATAGTGGAGGTGAGAAGTCAGCCGGTAAATCCTGCAGGGAATAAAGAGATTGACACAGAGACGTCCACCCGTCCACCCGTCCACTTGTCTGTCTGCGTCGGTCTCTGCGGCCCACGCTGACGGAGCCAGCTCAGAAATCCCTCTCTGATTGCAGACAGACTGGGGCTCAGAGGCAGAACTGCACCGGCGTTATACATCACTTATGTCTCACGCCGGTCATGTGACTGACAGGACGACCGATATCCCCCGTGAAGAGACTAATCACGGGTCAAGGGATCTGCTCGTGATCGGCAGCAGCTGCGCGGTTTACAGGATTATCAATACGTCACATGATTGACAAGAAATCTGAGCTAAATGGACAGTGTGTGGACATTTCTTGACACATTGTCTGTCATTATTATTCAATAATAACTTTTCTTAGTCTCAGTTGAAATGTGTGGTGACTTGTTCTCATTTTTTACGTCGTTTCTTTTAATACTCTGTATTGTATGATTTTAAAGGTCCATTTATGAGAAGTATATTCACTTTCTGCCAATAAACACTGAGTCTGATTTCTGTCTCAAGGAGCTACCTGGTCACATTCTGGCTTTAAAAAAAAAAGATTCTTATGTGTTGTTGAGTCAAAGTTATGATTCATTTCATATCGCATTCTTAGTCGTGATATAAAGTAGCAATAATTGTGCAGAAGTCACAAAATTAGACCGTTTTTATTTGATTTTCGTGCCAAGCCAACTTCAAACTGTGACGTATTTCCACATTTCACAAATTTAATTGGGATTTTATACATTTTGAGTACTTTTTGTTCAGGTGTGTTTATGTAGTTGGTCAAAATAATTGATTCTTTTATCAGATTGCCAAGTTTGCATTGAAAAAAGTATATAAGACACGCTACAGTGCACAGTCTTATATTTTGTTAATACAGCACGTGCTGCAAAGAAACCTAAAAAGAGTGCGGGAAAAAAACTGTGTAAAATAAACACAATTTTGTAAAAAAAAGTGTCAGATACGTTTATTCCAAAAAAGTTCATATTTTAATTTGTAATTTTTTAAATTTTTGTTAATTTGTTACTCACAACTCACTAGTTCCAAATTCCTTCATCGTAATGAATGAGGGTTGGAATAAATGAGAAACAGTTGGATGGACTCCCAGCATACAAACACTTAACTACCAGCAGTTACAAACAGATCTGCCTCAGGTTGGCTGTGTCGCCGCCTGACTGTGACAAAATTGTGCGTCACCGTCTCCAGAAACCCTGTTCCAGTTTTGTTGGGCACTCCCCGCGTCGGCTGCCGCGCTGCTTGCAAAGCATCACCCGCCAATTAACGAGAGTCAAATCCAGTTTGTACACATGTGACGCTGGAACACGGAGAAGAAAATGATGGCAGTTAATCCGGGAGAAAAAAAAAACCCCAATGACACAGGAGCTGGAAACTCTCCTGTCTGACCTCTCTGGTTATTTTGTCTTTGCTAAGCACATCCATTAGGCTTCACTCCAGAAGTGTTCTAAGGGTCCAAGTGGCTCTGGCAGACTGTGGAACCACCTGGTCCATGGAAGCGATTCAGCCAGTTTCCCCTCAACAGATTAATCCCGCGCTCATCTGCTCATCGTTAACCGCTAAAGCCAAATTGTCTTTTATCTGAATCCAAATAAAAGGAGGTTATTAATGTTAACTAATTGGAGTTTGGATTATGTTCTCCCGTATACTTCTGCAAACTGAAAAATAGACTTTTCTTTCTTCTGTCGGATGCTTTAAAATACTTTATTATTGAAAAGGAAATCCCAGCTTTTTACTGCACGCGTGCGTTTAAAAGCAGATTGAAGCCCATTCCCTTTTACCGTCCTATTTATTGAAGCGCTTTATCCCTTTTATGTTTTAATATCTTTTTTTAAATTTTGTATTGCTTTTATTGCTATTGTGCTATTGCATGTTATGTATTTTTTTTAAATGAAAGTATTACCACTGCTGTAATGAAACGGAGTAATCTACGGTGTGCTTCCAAGAACAGCACACCGCTGATTTGACAGGAGACGAACAAATCAGCCAATAAAAACTCTATAATGTGGTGACTTCTTCTTTTCTTAGAGTGTGAGAAAATAACCCTGACATTGTCGCTGGGATTTAATCAGCTACTCGTGACAAAATGATTTCAGCAGCCAGAGCTGAATACATTCTGTGTGTGTTCATTATTTATAGTTCATTAGAGGCAGTTTGTTCATTCACATCTACACGGTCTCTATAAAACTCTCATTAAATGATGTCAATGATTTACATTATGTCTTGTTTTCATGGCACAAAGCGCGTTTTCTGCTCTCAGACCCAAATCATAAAAGTGCATGATGTTTGCTTTGTGCTTATTTTCCTTTTTTTTTTTTTCCCTCCGGTGCTTCAGAAGTGGAAAGGCTCGTTGCGGCCCCCGCTGAGGTGTCACTTCCCTCGAACGATCCGATAATTGCCGCAGTGTGAGGAACAAAAGTTGCGTTAACAACCTGAATTGACACGTTCATGAAAAAACCTTCTTTGTCATATTTTGTGTGTTTTTTTTGGAGCAGAACTTTTTGCAGGAAACTTAACTCCTGGCAGCTGTTATGTTCTGAGGCAACAGACAATATGTTCACTCAGAACAACGAGAGCTTTGAATTTGTTAATGACAGGGAATAATTGAAGGTGGTAATTGAAGTGAAGTGTCACACCACTGAATGTGATCATGCTTTGTGTTTCTGTTACATGTCTGAAGTTACAGTGACTTCTGCTGTAGTCACCACAAGTGGAACTGATGTTTCATGCTCAGATCTCCTGACACAAAACAAACACACTGTCTATAACGATATGAAGTGATATAACATAGTTAACATTACTTACTAATTGTTTTCAAAAACCTAATTTATAGAACACATGGTTTCATATTTGTACCATTGTCCTGCTTTCAGATCTGGAGGATAACCAACCAACCAACCAAGCAGTCAGGCAAACAGCCATGTAACCAACCAACCAAGTAACCATCCAACCAACCAGGCAATCGGCCATACAACCAACCAACCAACCAACTGGCCATGTAACTAACCAACCAACCAATCAAGCAACTGACCAACCAACCTGCCAATGAAACCAACCAACCAACCCGGCAACTGGCCATGTAACCAACCAACCAACCATCCAATCAACCAATCCAGCAACCGACCAAACAACCAACTAACCCGCCAATCAAACCAACCAACAAACATAAACATACCTGTCATGTAATTTTCCATTTCACTTCTTTTTTGTTGTTTATTTGACCTCATTCTGACCTCATTATCTCTGTTTTAATTTCCCACCATCACCATTGGCCTCGTCACACATTGTTTGAAGGTTTTGATTTTTTTAATGAGGGGCTTTTTATTCATTATTTACTGCTAATTGTTGGATTTAACCGGGCGGAATGTGAAACTAGTGCGAATACAGTTTACACAGGGTTTTATGATTCTGTTCATGTTCAGCAGTTTCTCTTTTGTCGAGATTACCTGCTTCCACATTTACATAGAAACACATGCACAGATATATATACATATATATATATATATATATATATATACATGTGTATATATATACATCAGCAGCAGCAGCAGCACACACACACACACACGTGCGTGCACACACAGAGAACAGGAGTTTGACAGGAGTGAGAGGACAGCAGCCTGAGGCGGCGTGCTCTCTGGTCCATTAGAGCAGTTGAAGTGTAGCTTTCGGGAAAATGCCAATAAGATTAAGAGTAGATCAAAGCCATCGATGGAATCGTACCATCAGAGCTCAGACAGACAGACAGACAGACAGAGAGAGACTGTCGACATCCATTCTACTCCAGATACGTCATCCACATTAGCCCAGAGACGGTGACGCAGTAACACATTCACTACCTGAGACTTTCTGTAAAAAAAATGTCTTCCAATTTGAAAAATATAAGCCTAAGAAGCACATATCAATTGGCCACCAGGGGGCGACTCTGCTGGTTGCAAAAGGAACTCTGTTTGAGTAGAAGGAAGGTCTATGGGAAAACAAGTTTCTTCTTCTCACTTGATTTATAACCAGTAAACATTATCTTTCAATCACGAGTTCCAGCTCTTCTTCAGTAGAGTGTTTCGTCAATTTTGGAAATGATGTTCCCATTTAGTGGAACATATGAGTGTGATTGACAGCTGGTATCATTAAATCAGCATCTGGTTTTGAAAACTAATGTGATGCCAACGGAATTGCAAGTTCTAAAGCTTCACAGCTGGAGTTTGCTTTGCCGCCGGATGTTTTTTTTTTTTTTTTTTTTACATGAAAACTTAGCGGTTTACTGATCTGGCCACGGACTGATGAACAGTTTGTACAAGAAAATGGGAAATGATGGCATCAGCAGGTTCAGCTCAAAATATCTTATCTGCGAGTATTCTAGGAAGAAAGCTGCCGAAGCATCATGAAAAGCAATTGGAGCAATTGAAAGATCCAAATTGAAAAAGGAGGATGAGGGAGGAAGGATATTTATTTTCCTAGAAGGTTTCCTACCTGTTACCTGTGCGACACAGACAGCTGACGTGCTTTTTAAACAAGACATTTTTTTTTTTACATGACAGTTTAAATGAGAAATTCTTCCTCCGGGCTTGAGACGCATCTCATCCTTTTTAAAGCGCCGTGAAAGTCGGTTTCTAGTGAAATGTGATTTGGCCGGCGCGGCGTCTGAGCCGCTCGTGTGCCAAAATACAAATCACCGCCACCGGTGCCTGATGAGGATCGAGGATCAAGGGCGAGACCGCGGTTATTGGACCCTTTTCATTACTCAACACTCCCGACAGCTTATCTCCTCCAACAAGGCTGAGTCAGTGGGGCTTAGTGGTGACAGAAACACAGGAGGAGGAGGAGGAGGTGAATGTGAGGAAGGCAGAGGACTAGTTTGGACTTATTTATGTCAAAACAAGAAGTTCTTCATCCTGAAGCAAAGTTCATGAAAACTCACAGATTCATCAACTCAGCACAGAGGATGAGCAGCATTCATCATACAGCCAAAGACACTTATCCCTTTAACTCCTCAGCCTCAAAATGTCCATCTGGTTTTTGCTTATTGCTTACTGCATTTGAACAGTATATGTGGTGTTTAAAAGTACAGTGTGAAGAAGGTACTTTTGTATTGTGTTGCCACTGATGTTCACAGGGTGCTGTAACCTGTTCATGCCTATAGGGGGCACTTACAGACTACGCGGGGCTCTTGAGGGGTAATGTAGTAGAAGCTGGGTCTGTTGTTGTTTTTACCTGCAGCCTGTTAATAAAGAAGTTAACGTTGCTAGCCCGGATTCTCTGTCCTTTCTCACCTAAGTAACTTTTCCACACAGTCTGTGAACACAACAGTATAAAACATATTTAACATAACATTTGTCTGAGTGTTTGTCCCAATGTCCAAAAAACGGCCCCAAAAAAAAGTTAACTACTGTGTGTCCAGGTGTTTTTCCAACTTTCTCCTCTCTGGTGACAAAGACTTCCTGCAACGGTGCGAGTGAAATTACCGTATTAACCACACGTTGGCTTTGACGTGCAACTTCTCAGCTTTTAAGAACTCTTTAAAAATCATCAATTCTAGCAAATATAACTCAAGTTTAACCAGCGTACGAGAGGAATAATGCATGTGGTGTTAGAACGCAGCTGCTTTTATAGGACAAATGACACAATATGTAATAATAATAATAATAATAATAGTGAGTACAGTAGGTATAGATGCACAAGATCATACAAACAAAATGACTTTAAACTAATGTTTCATTACTCTACACATTTACTTTTAAATAAAGTATTGCATAGTTATGAAGTATTTTACTTTGCGATGACTGTAACTCAGTGACTCTTTCACTGAAATAGGATTTCATGAGTCGTCGTTTTCTCACCTGCACCAGAACAATCATGTCCACAGTTTTGCAGACTCACTTTTTTTTTTTTTAACAGTTGGATTTATTTTTGGCGTGCTACAGTAACAGAACACATCCGTGCAGGTGCGAGAGAGAAAGTGTACGTGAGAAGGAGGGAAAGTGTGAGACACTGGATTAAAGGCAAGAGTGCAGAACATGGAAAAACGCACACGTACTGTAGCCGACATGAAAATGACCGCAGCTGCTGCCACACTGGTTCCCTGTAGGTGACGGCAGATCAGTGGGGGGGGGGGGTCACAAGAACATGTAGCATGTTCACATTTGTGACAAAAATGGCTTCAGGGGTGGAAAAATATTAACAGTCATCAGAAAGTCATCGCCTTCACAGAGCGACAGAGAGAGAGTGAGAGAGGGTGAGAGAGGGTGAGAGAAACGACTCCTGAGGTGACGGAGAAGTTTGCTCGAGCTGCAACGGATAACCTTGTAAACTCTAGTAGTTTGAAGCAGAACTTGGCAAGTCTGGTCACTTTTTTCTCTAAGCAGCTCCCCCTACAGTTTGGGAGGTACATGTTTTTACGACGCCACCGTAAACATTTATCGTCACTGTCATACAAACACGCTCAAACCTCCCTGGCCCAAGGCATTATGGGGCCCTAAGCAGACCTTTTTTTGATTTTGCCCCCCATCTCCTACCACCTTTGACTATTATTGTTACAAATATAAGACAATAAAATGCTTTTTTTAACCTTAGAGGGCTGAATGAACTTGAATTAAACAAGTAAACCACTTTAATTATTTGTTTTTTTAAGAACACATGTGCAATCATACCAAATAACTTAAAGGTCCAGGGTGTAAAGGTTTAGTGAAATTATTTTCATTTAAAATATTCATGTAGAAACTAAATAGTGTACATTCACCTGATGTGATCTCAGGAGCCAGGTCAGCTCTACAGAGACCACCATTGTTTTTACAATAGCCCACAAACTAATGGACAAATTCAACATCTTTTGAATTGTGGCAGCAGGTGAGAGACATTCAGCTGCAACATGAAACCTCATCAACACATGTTGCCATCTTTTACACCCTGTACCAACATTGTTGGACTACATAGTGGAAAACTACCCAAAAAGGTGCTTTGGTGATTGCAGTACCAGATTTAAATGGTAACAAACTTCACCATCAAACTTTCTATGACTCGTTGATCAATAATCCATTAAAAGTTGCAGCTCTACCTTTCTTCATAAGGACAAACCCGTCCTTCACAGTACAGGAAGTCATTTCCCCTCCACACTGAGAGACCTGCAGTCAGACATGCGCAGGTACAGGAAGTGCCAATCGTCGTCCGCAGCAGGGAACGAACAGCGGTGACGCTCGCCGCTGTTTAGGATAATTACATGAAAACGGATCTTGATTCATTCATCATGCAAATAAAACTCGGCGCCTGACTTTTCCTCCCAAGCTCATGCGACCATATAATAATGAGTTCATATACATGTAAAATACATGTGCGTCTCATCTACAGAGGAGGGAGATCACACAGAGACACAAGCATGTATAAAGAGAGTGTTCATGTGAAATCCTCACAGTGAACTGGGCCGATCAGCCCGAAGGCAGAACTTCACACTCTTTTCTTCCACAGCGGCGAGTGTGGGTTCACAGAAAAACACTCAAATCCACTGTGTTTCTCTTCTCTTCTCTTCTCCTCTCCTCTCTCTCTAGAGCTCTTTCCACTCACTTATTCTTCATCATTACGGCTTGAACACAGGCAACCAAGTGCAGAGGGTGATAGATACACACAAGTCGAGTGGATGATCATACACAGCAGGCACAGTATACGCCTTAGCTTCAGAAAAGTACAGGTAAAAACAGCAGCAGCAACAACCTGAACGAGAGAGTGGACCAGACACAATACAGTAAACAATGAGCAGAAACGCTCAGAGACAGGAGGCTTATAAAAACTCTCCCGGGCTTAGGTCATTTGTGCTTTGTTTGTTTGTTTGTTTGCTTCTGTAACTGTAATTGGCCTTTTCCTGCACGAGTTGAAGCAAAGGAAAAGTGACAGCTGCGTAGCTTTGCAGCGGGAGTGAACCTGCGACTGTTAGAGGCTACAAAACATCTGGAAGCGCCGCTTTAGATTTTATTTTTCTATTTTTTGGCGTGTGTGTGTGTTGTCTGTTTCGTCGCTGTATCACAGACACAGGCTTTAACAAGCCGCTTACGCAGAGGTGCAATGTAAACTTTTAGCCGCTATGAAAAAAATGATGAAAACAGGTCGTTGAAATTCAGCAATCTGATTGGTCGTATGTGTGATTTAATATAGAAATTAATGCAATTTACAGCCACACAGAGTGATATAGATATATGTAGTTGTTGTTGGACGAACACTTTACATGGCAGTGAAGTAAAAACATAGTTTATATTATGGTAATCATTTTGTAATGAGAGGTAAAATTAGCCCTTTATTTCGACCTTTGTCGCCAGAGCGGAGAGAATGTACACAGTGTGTGCGTAGTTTCCTTTATTTTTTGCACATTGAGAGACAAAGAAACAAACACAAGATCTGTTGTTCGTGTACGACTGCAGGGTTTTTCCCAAATGTCTTCATTTTAAATTGTTAGAAAAGTATTTAAACATGCAGTAAATTGTAAATAACTGCCAGATATAAACCATTTAGTTACCGGACATTTTCTGGTCCTATCAGGGTTCAAATAAGCAAAAGGAGGACATGTTGTGGGTTTTTGAGTTGTTAAAGGTGTTTCGAGTAATCCCTTTTCTAATGCGTTGTTAAACACAATGGTAACAGAACAGAAGAAAACTTACAGCTCAGTTTGGAGTCTTAGTAAAGGTTGGAGTGCAATACCTCCAGGTTGTGAACAGAAATTGATAATTACCAAATAATAATGTTGTCATTCATCCTCCCTCATGTTTTTAGATCGTTATCACTATAGAAATAGATGGAATTACTATAATATAGTAATATAATAATGTATGACATCACAGTTACATCATTATTACAATAATATTGTTACAGTACTGTAAAACCTCCTTACAGTATAATTACCTTATGTTTGTATATGTTATATATATATCTTTGTAATAAATGTATTGATAAAGATTACGAGGCTGGTTTGACTGGCAGGACAAGGAGTGTAACTTCCAAGCGAGTGTGTTGCTTAGCAACCACAGCTGAGGCTCATTTAGGCTCAACGTCAAATAGGGAATTAAACTGCAAACCTTCTTTCTGCTCTCTGCGTTCATTTTGTTCATGTGAGCACAAAACAGCACGGAGGAGTACCACAGCTCACCAGCGGGGCGCGGTGTAGCCACGAGTTGAAGTGCGGCAGCGATAATAGGACGCGAAGAAGACACGTCAAAGAACCTTTGTGACAGTTTGTACGAATCTAAACAACAATAATGCGTCTTTTCTCGCAGGGTACGTGAAACTCTCATCTCGGTGCCGCCCCCTAGTGGATGTACTGCTTATTAACCATGCTGTGGTCACAGATAAGTGTCTTTGGAAAGAGAAATGGTGAGCCTTAACGCTTTGTTAAAACACAATTGCCTTTTTATCAGTCAATATAAATACAAATGTGTCAATCGCTAAATAAATGGTTAATCTCGTCTCGCAGCCTGTCGTGCTTTTTCCTGCGTGTTGAGACCTGAGCTGCAGTTGTTAACTTTATCTTAAAATTATAAAACACCCACACATACAAAAGTAATGACAGCACTGAATTAAAAACTCAGGTATCACACGGAGACATGAAATGACATTTTTGTCACGGGGAATAAAAAACCAGACTCCTACACTGTGTCATGATTGACAACAGAGAATGAAAACATCACCGTGATTTACATAGAACTTGTGTTAGAGGGGACTCAAGCCTCCACTGCGGGGAGTTAATGAATCCTTAGATATGTTGCGTATGAAACTGATTTAGATCCAAGTGTCAAGCTGTCACTAATTTAGACTGTTGAACCCTGTGTGGAGAAAAAAAACATGTGCAGTGGAAACTTTGAAACACATCTCGTCGAGCAACAAACTTTTGCTGACCATAATGTGTTTGGTTTCTGTGTAAATGAAGCAAAACGTAACGTTGTCATCATTAAAAAGACATTATGTCACAAGATCCACATGAAAAACACACCGCGATGTCCCCACAATCACTGCAATATCAATAAAATACACACAGCGATGTCCCCACAATCGCTGTAATATCAATAAAAAACACACAGTGATGTCCCCACAATCACTGCAATATCAATAAAATACACACCGCGATGTCCCCACAATCGCTGTAATATCAATAAAATACACACCGCGATGTCCCCACAATCGCTGTAATATCAATAAAATACACACCACAATGTCCTCACAATCACTGTAATATCAATAAAATACACACCGCGATGTCCCCACAATCGCTGTAATATCAATAAAAAACACACAGTGATGTCCCCACAATCGCTGTAATATCAATAAAATACACACCACAATGTCCTCACAATCACTGTAATATCAATAAAATACACACAGCGATGTCCCCACAATCGCTGTAATATCAATAAAAAACACACAGTGATGTCCCCACAATCGCTGTAATATCAATAAAATACACACCACAATGTCCTCACAATCACTGTAATATCAATAAAATACACACCACAATGTCCTCACAACATCTTAAAAACACACCACTATGTCCTCTTTACACTAATATCAATCAAACACACACCACTATGTCCTCACAACACCTTAAACATTTCAACTTCCAACGCGGCTCACAAATAACAAATCAGACGCAGAGATTTCCTCCAGCCGCATCAAATGAGACGAGCTCATGACACAGAGCTGCGCTCCCAAAGCCGTAGGTGTGGATGAAACTCAACCATCGGCTATTTCTGTACAGATCGTGCCTACTAAAGTTTCAGAGTTGATTAACTCATTATTTCATCTCTCGGGACTCCATGTGTGCTTGACACATCTCCTCCACGAGAAAATATTAGTGGATGTCAGTCTGTGTCCGTGTGGAACATCGAGATGGTTTGGTCACACAATAAGTCAGGCTTGCTGAGCAGAACGTTGCCACCGATGTCATTGTTTTCACACGAGCGCGGCTCGTCAAACACACTGTCTCATCAGAGTTTCTTCTTACGTTACAGAATATTCAGTTATCCTTCAAGGTGATTTACAACCAGCAAAGCGGAGAAGAGAGACAGAGACAGAGACAGAGACAGAGACAGAGACAAAGACAAAGACAGAGACTGAGACTGAGAGAGCATTAAAGGTTGTTTTTGTCTCTGTTCCCCCACGTCGAGATGACAAGAGCAGGATTAAAAAACCAAAAGTGGAAACTGTATTGAAATAATTTTCGGAAACCGCAAACAACAGTGGGGATTTTCAGCATATCCTCCGGTGTTTTTGTCGAGTGTACACAGTGTATAGACCCCGACGGCTTTCATGTGTCACAGATGGATCAGAATCACAGCGATAAACGCTCAAGAGTGGAAACGCCGAGAGAAAACAAAATCCATGCACAGGAATAAAAAAAAAAGAAAGAAGTAAAAATGGAAGATCATAGGAACTATTTTGCTGGGATAGGATGGGATTAGAGGATTATGCTCTCCCTGATGTAACTGATGGGTCGACTGTGCGTGTACAAAAAAAGAAAAGCGAAAGCCTTTCAGATATGACGTATATGCCTCTTTCTCCACTAAGTTTTACAAAGGAGACTTGGTTCACAGCACACATCTGAAAACCTGGGGTAAAAACACTCACTTTAAACGTCCTGTTTTTCTCTGAGTGAAAGCGTTTTAGCCAATTCACAAAACACCCGCTTAAGAAAAAACGGCTTTTTCTGTCGTGTGTGTCGCTCACCAAAAATCTGCCATTTTACGTCACCGCATACAGAGGTTTTTGATCCACTGCTGCCTCTGCTAGTAACTTCAAATGTGTTATGTTGAGACTTCTGTGTTTGAAATCCTCTGTTCGGTTTAGCCACTGTGACACAGGCTTATCAAACAAGGCAGCTCCTGAGTTCCCTTGAGCTAAGAAATGACGATTTTCTACATGGACTTTGGTGCAGCGGAGAGTGATGTTTTCATATCATTTAAAAAAAAAAACACCAAAGATAAAGCAGCAAACACAGTGTAAGACACGGTAGATTTGACCAGGCCTGGATTTTATTAGGTAAGCCTCTCGTTAATTAGCTTTAAAATCAGCATCAGATGAGTGGTTAAGACAACACAGCTTTATCGATGACATTATACTGTAAGTGGAAGTGATGTCTTTCTGTGTGACGAGAGTGAACGAGCTTAAATGGTGCCTCTCTAACATGAGCGTGACACTGCGATGACATTAAGTAGACAGAGCTTAGCAAATGCATTGGATAATAAATGTTACGGACGTGTCAGTCAGTTTTCTGGAAACACAGATCTGTGAGTCGGGGTTTTGAGGATTTCACCAAAGCTGGTGTTTCGAGTGTGGAGTCGACGTCGTGAGAACACGGCAGAGAAGCTTGTGTGGGTCACACGTGTCCACAAGAGGCGGACGTTTGTCCCAACATTCAGGTGGTTAGAGGTCAAACTACAGGAGGAGAGGCTTAAAGTGACCCGACATGGAAAAGGATTGTTCAGGCAGACGAGCGGAAGGAATCAACCGAACAAACAACCTGTGAAGTGCTGACATACAAACCAGGTTTGTTTTCTGTCCTTATTGAGATCAAACTCGCTGTCATTACACTTCTTTGAAGTTCCCCAGCATCCATCAAACCGTGTCTCATTTTAAAACCCAATTTTCCATTGTTTATTGTTGCATCAGTGCCACTCACTCCACCCCACCTTCACTGTACAGTCAAGAGTCAGTTGTTATATATTTATATATACATATATATATATATATACATATATACACATATATATATATATATATACATATATATATATATACACACATCTGCCTCGCTTCTATAATGCCCGCGTACAAAAATAACAACGTGGCGAGGAGCAAAGCGGAAAGAGACGGAACGAGAAAGCGAAAACAACGGAATGACACGCGTCTGCTCAGCGTCGCGCAGTAAAGGGTCGAAACCTTCTGTTCATAACCAGTCAGACCGAATTAAAAAGGGTTTGTTTGTGTCGCCGCGGTGAACAAAAGTGAGAACAGTCGCACCTCCGACGTGCAGGGAAACTTCGACTCAAATCAACCCCGGATGACGGAATATGCCCCGTGGTCATATCTTACAGTGCAATAACGATACACACTTCAGAGATGCTGTCACTGTGACGCTTCAGTGCTCATGTTCAACAAAGAGCACATTGGTATCTTCTCTTTGTGGTTGCACTACGGGCAAAGCATTTCACTATGTGACGGCAGCTTGACGCCGCTTTTCCCTCGCCGCGTTTGATGAGATAAAAAGAAATCACAATTAACACAGTTGAGTGCGACCGACGTTCGCCTTTCATCAGTACATTTTGGGCTCAACGTAGACAGACACATGACGAGGTGAACGGAGAATCAAGAGCAACTCAGGGGTCCAGGACAGATGTTGTAGATCTCTTGCTGATAGACATGAGGGCCCAGTTGGCCAAGGGGAGGCGCTGTGGAGCCATCGTGAACCACATCAGACCTGATGGCGTGTTACTAAAAACGGTTTCCACCAAACATCGTGACTCAGAATCAACATTACAATTTTTCTTGCATTTGATAATCCCTGTCAGCACAGCACCTATGCTAAATATGGTGTTTCATGTCACCACTAGGGGGCGCGCTCCTCAAATTTGGATATTTACGCATCAACGTCGTCAAGGCACCATTAATAAAGGTAAAGTGATATGCCGTCTGTGTAAGAAGGAGTTAGCTTACCACCGAAGCAGCTCAAGTTTAGCCTACCACGTCAACGCAAAGCCACAGCTAACGTTAGCGGCGAAGACGTTAGCAATTTAGCGAGCCATAGCAAAGCTCTTCGCCAAACTTAACTGGAGGAGAGCAAGTCTGTGACCGACGGGCTACTTTGTAGACCCTTTCGAGAGCTACATCACAGACCACAGTTTGGGGTCAGAAATCACACTCGGTCTGGAACTAGTAGAAGTAGTAGTACTAGTACAAGTTAGTACAAGTAGAAGTGGAACTAGTCGACAGGCTACTAGGCTTGGAATGTTTGTATACATTGAAAGGGTCTATATTTAGTTTGTATTTTCTAATTATTTGGAGTTTGACAAAAAAACACAGTGGAATTTAAATGGCTGCATCTGTTCAAGTGTGTTAAAAACAATAAATGACTTTATAAAGCCACTTTTTGTTATATATCAATCTTTTGATCTGCTGCAATAATGAATTTAAATGAAAATACATCAAGTTGAGCAATTTTTAGGTGAGATAAAAAAAAGAGATTAATTAGGTTAATAAATTACACATCATAATTAATTCATCCCTAAAATGTTTTAATCGCTTGACAGCACTATTCATAACGTCATGATTTGGCACAAATTTGGCGCCCTCTCGTGCCTACACTGTGCGGCACTGAGTGAAGCTTTAGACACGTTTTAATCCTTATCTTTACCAGAGTGACCTGACTGAATTTGAAGGTGATTGCAGTAAAGTTGTAGGAAGAGTTCATTCAAATACCATCATGTGTGAAAAATGGCAGATTGATCCAAAATGGCCGCCTTTCTGTTGGGTTTGGTTGAGTTTGACCTGCCGCCTCCTTCAGTTACAGTAGGAATCCTATCTACGCTCGTGTCTCCGTCCACCAAGACATGTGTCCAAGGAGTTTAATCACTTAACTAAAGACGAAGGCAATCATTTTATCCAAGAAACTTCAAAATAACCAATAAACGCTGGACACATTTGCCGTTTCGTTTCCCTCTTTCTTGTCCTGATACCATCTTGACACATACAGCAGCGATCTGACTGCCACCTCTGCATAATTTCTCCCTTGAAGAGGAATCAAAAAGGATGTTTAAACCCCTGCAGACAGAGACCAGAGCATCCTCTCATCTGCAGAACAGATGTAGAGAGGGAAGAAGTGAAGAAGAAAGAGCCAGCGACGGCTCAGGAGCCGTGTTCTTGTTAAAAGTGAGCCGGGAAGCTGCGGTGGGTGGCATTAAGGGTAACGAGTTCTGGTTTGTGTGCGCTGGAAGAAGACAGGGAGGGAGGAATAATGAGGAGGGAGACGGAGAGCGACGGGCACCAGAGAGGAGTGTATGCAGATTGAGAAGCGGGGCTCATGCTTTGAGTTGTAAACCCGGGCAATCTGCCTCCTTTAACCCGAACTGCCCTCAAATAAGAAGTTTAATACACCGGTAAATACAAAACACCTCTCGGAGCTCTTAGCCGACAGTTCATGTTAAATCTTCCGTGCATGTTTCAACAGAGTGACTTGAAGGAGACGAGAAGTTCTCGGGAAGAGATCATACTCGGTGAATTTACACATCGTTTTTTAAAGACCATATTTAGATGAGAGCCGGGGAAGAAGCAAGGGGTGATCTCATTAAGGCTACATCCACATTTTAATGTGGTTTGTAAATCTTCGTTATTTTCGCCTGCCGTCCATGCCACCGAAAATACAACTCCGAAAAAACCGAACACGGGGGACTATTTTTAAAAGATAATCCTGTCCACGTACGTCATGTTCTCAAAGCATCTCCATTCATGCGAAAGAGTCAAAAATCTCACTGTTAGGGGCTGCCAGATGCATGCCACATCAATAGGTGGCGGTATAACCATACCTGTACAGCCTTATTGGCCAATCAGAAGAGAGATAGACAAAACTTTACCATCTATTCCTGTAGGTCAGGCATGTGTCTGGTATGTATTATTTACTCCTCTGCGGCTCAGATTTGGTTAAATTGCCATTTAAAAGTGATCATTGTGATGTAGAAAATAAAATTACTATATTAAAAAAAGGATATTTTACTGTTAAAATAGAGTCTGAAGGGCCCTGTGATGGACTGGCGAGCTGTCCAGGGTGTGACCCCGACTTTCGCCCTATGTGAGCTGGGATTGGCAACAGCGACCCTCATGTGGAGGATAAAGCAGTAGAAGATGAATGAATAAATGAATGTCTGAAGGGACCATTGACCCCTGGGAATCTTCACATTATCAAATCTGGCCCTCTTTAACACTTAATGCTCGGATGTGGCACAGATCTGTGATCTCATGGGAAACTGCAGCAGGAATAATACACAACTCCTTATATGGACATCCTGGGGGTGTGTGTGCATAGGTCGCATATTCAGGCTTTAAAAAAATGTGTTTTTGAGTATAAAGTAGCAATAATTGTGCTTTTATCTTTTATTTTTTGCTCTTAGAAACAAGCTAAGACAGTATTTTTCCTCAGGTGTGTTTATATACAGTAGGTGGTGAAAATGGAAGTTTCTCTTTCTTTTTATCATATTGCCTAGGTTGTGCTGAAAAAAAAAAAGGATATAAGACACATTCTTATAGCTTCTGTATATACTGTACGTTTAAACACAGCAATGGAAGAAGATCAACCGAAATGCTCTGTGTTCTAAGGGTTGAAAAAAAAGGTTTGGGAAGGCCTGCGCTTGGAAATCACGCTTGTCTATGTAATCATGTTAAAAGCTGAGTTTGCGACGCTAACAAATAAACCCCACCAAAAAACAGAAGAAGCCACATTTACTTCATTTGAAAACTGTAGGGCAACAATAATGTCTCCACGTTCACTTCCTGATCGGTTCCTTAGTTTCACCTCCTCACATTTCTGCTTTTCACCGTTGTTTTTCTTTTTCTCTAAAAAATAATAGGAGGAAAAAAATCAGCTTCCATAAACACTCGGTGTGAGTGGGTGACCGGTCACGTGACACACATTTCAGCAGGTGCAGATTCCTCGTGACACACGGCGATATACATATTTATTTTTATTTTCATTTGAAAGTGCTGTTTTCACATATAGGCGGTGAATGTGCCTCGACGCGGATCCGGCAGCAACGAGAGCAGGGTCAAAAGCATTTACGGCGGTGCAGAGACTCTCACTAAAATCACAGATATATGAGCGAACGTCGGCTCACATGGGGACGGGAGAGTGGTCGTGGTTGTTTGCGAGTGGGACCGAGTAATTCAAGGTGTTTTTGGAGATAAGGTTTCGCGCCTGCTGTTGACGAGAGTGACTCAGCTTTTTTTCTGACTGCGGCAAGAAAAACTTCAGGGAGCCCAGAGGGAGGAGAGCCAACACCTGGTTGAGCAGATGAATCCGAACGACCCACTATGAACATTTAGATAAGGATCGTGAGTGGGCTGCTGCTGATGCTGCTGCTGCTGCTGCTGCTGCTGCTGCTCACGGTTACACAACATGCTCGGAGACATTACATCACAATGTGGGTCGAAACAAACACAACAGCAACAACAACCGTGGACGAAAACGGCTGACATAAATATCAGTCATGGACTATTATACTGTCATTTAATTTCACCCTCTGTTAATTATTCTTTCCCTCTCACATACACACACACACTCCTTCCTCTACCCCTCCTCTTTTCTTTGTGCCTCTTTTACCTTTCTGGTTTTACTGTGGAGGCTTAAGTCTGTTCTTCTTCTCCCCTGTCCCTTATTTTCCTTTCACCACAACCTGCCCAGGCAGATACTGAGCGTCTTTGAGTCCGTCAGAGTTTTCTTTCTATTAAAAGGGAGATTTTTTCTCGCCACTCTCCAGGCAATATGTCAAGTGATATTTCATTAGGCTTGATTGGACTGTTAAGTACATTTGATAAGTACACAATTGCTCTATGAAGTTAATTATTATTATTATTATTATTATTATTATAATCAGCTGCATGTCTGACACCATGCACTGTTTTTTTATCCTGACAAACCAGCATTCAAGGACTGTTAGCCTCTAAATACCAATGCTGTTTTTAAAAGAACCTTCTTCATAACTTTTTCTAATGTTCTGGACACTAATTTGTAATGTTATACACTGATACTCATTGCTGACTCATAACAAGACAGCCACCGAGTTTGCATGTTCTCAGGTGTATGTGGGTTCTCTCCAGGTACTCCAGCTTCTTTCAAGTTCCCAAGGTCCAAAAACACTCTTAATTGACTAATTTAGTGAGCGTGAATGTCACGACCACTGACTGGCAACCGGTCCAGAGTGTATCCCCCCCTTTCATCCTATCATATCAGCTGGGATTGGCTCCAGCTTCCCTGCGACCCTCAAGTGGAGGATAAAGCAGAAGACAATGGACTGATTTTAATATTTAAATCATTAACTAATTAATTATTAACTGTGATATGTTTAGTTTCTATTTATTGGTTGTTACCGCGCGTAAAAGAAAGTTTTTCTTGTTATATCAAGAAGCAATTATAGCATGTGACACAAGAAACCTTGTTGTTTTTCTACAAACAACCAACAATTTTTGTCCGGAAGAAGACTCACGGCTCATTAGAAGGACAAATTGAGTCTGTATGTCACTGTAGCAATTAAGACTGTGAAGATACTAATTACCAGGCTGAATCTAAATATGACAAAAGGTCACTGATGACTGACATCCTCACCGGGATGTCTGACAGCTCTGGCTTCCAGCAATACTGGGACACAGTGAATGTAGACCTTTTTATTGTCTGGTCACCATAGCAGCGGAATTTTACAAACCGTGCCCATTAATTCAACCATCATTTCTCCATGTATGAACGTCAATTTTAGAGCCTATGATTTACTTCAGAGGCTCTAAAATTGACTGGCAGGTGAGTGGTTAACTTATGTGACTAACAATGCTACTGTCAGTATTCAAACAGCTCATTGTTTCACGATGATGGGCAAGGCCAATTTCTCCGAACGCAAACCAGTTCATTAAAAGAACCACTTCAAAGCTAATAAGCAGTTACTACGGCAACCACGTCTCCCACATATTCCATTTTTTCTATTTTGCCAGTCTCAGTTTTGGTGGGCTGTAATATAGTTTGATCATGTGCACATATTGCACTGCTTTTCTCACATTTCACGACATACCAGGAGCTAAAGAGTAGCGCTCACCAACAGCCAACAACAGTGCAGCAAACCACTCGAATCAAGTGACACACGTTTTCCAAATAACCATCCTTCTCTTCCACTCTCTGCGATACCTCCTCCTCCATCTTTACTCACATTTGCTCATTTGGGGCGAGCACAAACACTAACAGTCCAGATACAACATCGGGACATTGGAGGACTCTTCACGCCCACTGGCTTTTTACATCATTGCATCAAACTATGTTTTGTGTTCCAACTCAGGTAAGTGAAGCAAATGAGTGAGTTTCACATCTCTGTGGGTGACTGTGAGTATTTGTGTTGCCTTGCGTGACTGAGGCGAATTAGCGTCTCCTCGTGCTGCTGCATCGACTTTGTATACTCGCCACGAGAAAAACAACAGGACACGTTTGCAATGTTTCTGTGCTAAAGTCTGAGCCATCGATAAAGTAATAGATTTAAGAAATGAATAAACGTGATCATTCTTCACAGTAAGGCAGGGAGCTAGAGATAGCCAAAAGTTAGCTAGCAACTTGTGGAAATGGGAGATACAGTGCAGTTCAAAAGACTTTCCAAGACTGACACAGCTTAAGATGGGAGGGCAACTTGTAAGAGCCACTTTGTCCACGTTTATTGATTTGTACCACGCTCTGCATCTGGACATGTGATTGTCCTTTTTGGGATCTTAGTAATCCAGTCTTTGTCATTTTCTTTGGTGAGCCAGAGATCACATCATTTGCTCTCTCTCGCTTAACTTTACTCGCTCGTTGTTCCGCAATCTCTTCTGGAATCTAACGTCAACGGTGGAGAGACAGCGTCCACAAAACAGCTAGAAAATGAACTAAAAACTAAAGGTCCTTACTTACAGAGAGACTGATAAATGGGCAGAATTGCAATCCGAGTCATTCGCAGCTTGTGGGAACAAGTGCGTCAGACTGACAGGGGTTTTCCCAGAACAATACAGTTATGAATCTTCAGTACCTAAGACAATGCAGAAGAAAAGAAAATGAAAACAAAACAAACAAAACATTAATAACTGCCTGTGGCGAGATGTGTTACAAATCATCTCCTGTCAGTAATTGTTTGGTGGAACAGCTCTGGACTTATCTTTGAAGACTGTGCTGGGGGATCTCCAGGGTCCTGCCTCAGCAGAGACTTGATCATGTTAGCAAATTAAAACTGTATGAGATGATGACAAACATAATGATGCCACGGACTAGCTTTGTATAGACAAGGTATTATTCCTGTGAGAAGCTCAGCCAAGACAGAGTTCTGTACATTTATTGTACTTGGTGAAGAAAGTGCCTCAGATTGTAATTATAATTACTCAATCACCTCCCGCGATGGAGTCAATTACACCATGAGTCGCACTTCTTGAACGAACAAAGTTTGCGACGGCTGGTTGTAATCAACTATGAGCAAAAAGACTTCAGTGAATATAAGAGGCTGTGGTGCTTTGTTCATATCGTCACTACATAAAGCAGTGATCAAACCATCAAACTGTTTTTCTGTAACTTCGGCAGCAAATGATTTTGAAGTCTAAATACATAATTTGAGTTTTTTGAGAGAGAGAGAGAAGAAAAACGTCTCGAACAATGACATCGAACAGGCAATAATTGAGGACATCCAGCAGTTTGTTCTTTTTCTGCTCGGTTTGTCTCAACTATGAGACTATCTGCGGACGTTGGAGAAACACCAGTCACAAGGGAGTGACACTTTTCTGTCGGCGTACCATTACTCTGGTACCCCAAGGGAAGGGTACTGAAAAATGGAGTGCCGTACCAAACTCTCCACTCGCTCTACTCAGACATGTATCCCAATGTTCCATTGGCGCAAACATTCGGTTGAGGGTCAACTGATCTGAGACAGATGAATGAACTTCGACGAAGGAGGATAGGATATCCAGCCAATAGAACAGGATTAAATAAATCCAGGCTAAGCAAAGTCTTACCAACATCCCTTTTCTTCGCACCACATTTTCAACCTCCTGAGATAGAGATAGGTAATCCCTCAACAACCTACGGGTTAGTCCAAAGGCCTCTTTTCAGAAACGGGAACCCTGAAAACCTTCTCTGCTTAGTTC
Source organism: Solea solea (assembly GCF_958295425.1). Classification (NCBI taxonomy): domain Eukaryota; kingdom Metazoa; phylum Chordata; class Actinopteri; order Pleuronectiformes; family Soleidae; genus Solea; species Solea solea. Next base: position 6,621,360 of record NC_081153.1, on the reverse strand, counting down.
CTCAACGATAAACTGATCAGACGCCCAAACCACCTCAGCTGTTTCTCTCCTACTCCCTGATCCCAGATGTCCAAACTATCGCTAAAGCCTTGATTGATTCAGGTCATCAAAACACTCCGGCCTTTACTTTGAAATGGGTAGAAAAAAATAGAAAAATTCTGATCAGTTGTCTGTTTTGCAGTGAACCGTATGAGGCTCTAAACTGAAAATGAAAAGCAAGACCTACCTCAGGCTAAGACCAGACGACATACAAAGAAAACTCATTTCAGGTGCTAACCCAACGTTTGCGGCCATAGGTGAGCAGAAAGCAGAAATGACATGGACTGATAATAAGAGACAACTGAGCTGTCACGCACCTTCGCTCCTTTTTGTCCACAAAAGACTGGCACAATTCTTGAATTCCAAACCGTTGACGCTACACTGATCCACCTGTCCACCTCTCACTTCAACACTGCATGAGTCTGTTTGTTCAAGTGCTGTGGTGGGAGGCGCCAAGGACAATCAACAGGGGAGACGGCAGAGATGAAGGCGTCTTGTCTTTAGATTGAGCCGCAAAAACAATTGGTCTCAGTTAAAAAAGACATTTTCCTTCACAAGTAAAAGTAGAGCTATGGCTTTGTGCTCATTCATTGAAATAGCATCACAGTCTCGTTCCATTACCAATAACCCTTATGTGGGTGTATTTGTGTGTTTTCTTTTTTAAATCACAGGTCAACCTGCGATAAAAGGCAATTGGTAGCTTTCCCTTGAAAGCACCAAGCGGAGCACTAACATACAGTAAATGGCACGATTTTAGATCGCCACTTGAAAGTTGAGTATCATAATGTCACACTGCAAAAGGGTACTGGCTGAAAAATAAAGTGCTCCATGCTGATAAACCAGGTGTGATGTTTACACTGCTGCCAACTGGAGCTGGGCCTGATAAAAAAAACTAAAAAAACCTGCTGCGTCTGCTGCAGAGTCATTTGACCCAGGAGTGAATGCCGATTGTATCTATTTCCATTGCATACGTGATACGTGAGTTTTTGGGACCGGTCTAGCCTTGCACTAGACTGCACTGGAAGGTATTTGCCACACAGCGTACACTCCAGAAGTACAAATGATAAAATGCCTTTAATATCATCACATCTGAATGCACTCGTGCAGATGAATCTGTCCAAGAAGGCAAAAAACAATCTCCCTTTTCTTGATTTAGAAGAAGAAGAGGGAAGATAGGACAGCCATTCTCACACAGTAAGTGGCGGGAGAAGCTTCCAATTATGTTTAATGTAGATCATCTTTATTCCTTCATTTCCCTTTGTTGTTTGTTATTTTTCTCCTCCTCCTTCACTCTCTGCGCGGAACCTGGATGAATGAAACAGCTGGCAGTGAAATTAGAAGTGAGATTTGAGTCGGTGGATTGGGCAGAGAGGGCGAGAGAGGATGTGTCACCACGAGGCAGCGGCGGAGGCTGCGGCTGCAGACTCGGGGTGACTTTATTAATTGAAAACTTTTTCAATTATCTTTTTGTATTCGCTTTATTCCCACTGGAGGGAGAGAGGGAGAGAGGGAGAGAGGCAGAGTAATGGCTGAGGGCTTTATAGTCACTTCACAGCAAATCAGTCCACATCATCTTGCAAGACACAAGGAAAAAAGGAGACAATTTTCTACTCGCTTAATGGTAAACTTATCTCAAAGTGCTTTCATTTTAATCAAAATACTCTGCTCTTTGGTTATGTCATACTGAGACTTGTGCCTGTTTTAGATGAATCATTTGTACATTTTAAGGTCACACTCGCCATGAGTGACAGAAAAACCAGTCCACTTGGACAGTTATCCCTTAATATTTCCTATTTTCGGTTTTTAGCACCACAATGTCAGACACATGGTTTCAAGCACGATGAAGTTTGGTTGTACATTTATTTTTAAAAAGGTATTACAAATTAAACGACCGCCTAACCGGTTAAAAACCTAACCTAACTATGAAATAGACAAACTGGATTAAATTTTGTGGAATTGAACTTTGCAGTTTTTACTGTCTTCCTTTTCTTTTAAAATTGCTGTTTTTATGTCGTGTTTTTATGTGGAGCCCAAAAAAAAAAACTATTTTCCCATCGTGTGCAATAAAAATTGTCTGGAATTGTCGGCAATCAGCTTTAATATTCCGCCATTTCCATGACACCAATCAGAACGGCAGGACAGCATTTGTCTTTGTGCAGGTTGTGTTTACTTGTGCGTAAACACAAATGATCCCCTGTGGCCAGAATATTTGTTTGGGAGGGTTATTGTGAATATTTAAGTACGAACTAAATCTTTGTTTTTGTCAAAAACTTTAAGACATTTTCTTTAGAATTGAAAAGCAATTGTGGAATTCCACTTATTAAGCTAATAATTGTGTTTATAATATGTTGCGTGTCGGCAGAGAGGAGCCGGGGAAGGAGGTGGGGGAGCATACGACGTGAATCCATCTCCTTCTTTAATATGTTCCACTGTGACTTTGCGCGAGTCTTAATAAAAGCAATAAAACCCGATATATCACAGATCCTCCAAATCCTACCATGCGGGGAGAAAGTGAGCCTCTGTCTTTAGGCCATGGAATAAATGAGACTCAAGTTCATCTGGTTGAACTGTGACAGATGTGACTCTGCCGCTTCTACATCGCCGTACTTTAATCCCCTGCTTATTATACGGCTACTTTTCTGTATGTGTCTGTTCATATTCCGAAGTAGTTGCTAGAAGCCACATTCAGTGGATGCTCATACCCACAGTGGATATTATATAAACACACACAAACAGCCATTCAGCATTAAATCTAAATTGAGTGATTGCTGACCTCACATTTCTAAGGCCAACATTTTGTTGTTGTTTTTTTTTTTACTTTAAAGTCTCTCTCTCTTAATATATGCTCTCATTTAAAAGTGGACCTCATTTTGCCGTTAATGCTCCGCTGAAAAGTACAAAATCAACCAGCTATTATGTTGCCTTTATCCATCACAAAGCCATTTAGAGTACTTTGCACTCCATCCCATCTTATCTCGAGCACTCAGCGGCAGCGTCTCCTGGTGGGCTTGCAAATGATTCTTAAAGCTGCTGTCCGTGGTTGTTTTACAGCACTCCATCACCGCTGCAGACACGTAATAGTTGAGTTTGCAGAGTCTCTCAAACGCAGAGCGAACACTCGCCCGTGCAAACACTGCAGACTGGAGCACTGAGCTTCATTAGGGTCATCTCGTCGACGACGATCAGTTTTTATCGCCCAAATGATTGAGAACGTGGGGGGAAAAATAGAAAAGAGTAAAGCAAGTGCAGCGTCAGAGGTGCTTAAGATGATTATCTTAAGGTAAGAGTCCCAAGCTCATCTTAAAAGATGAAAAGTGTTTAGCACAGAAAAACTTGGTTGACATCAAATTCAAGCTTTCCAAGGACCTTCCAGGACCAATTTCCTTAACTTCAAGAACTGAATGTGCTGATAAAGATTATCAGTTTGCAGCACGCTCTGCATCTGGACAAGTGATTGTCCTTTCTGGGATCTTGGTCATTTTCTTTGGTGAGACAGAGATCTTGGAATGATCCTTTCCCAGGCATCCCGTCGTCACTTGCTCAACTTTACTCGCTCATTATTCTGCGTGGAATCTCACATCAACGGCGGAGAGAGACGGTGGACACAGTGTCCACAACATGGCGAGTAATTACAACTTCAAGCATTTTCAATGAGCGTTGTCTATATGTCCATTCAAAAAACTTTCAAGGGCCTTGAAAATTGGTTTTCAAATTCCCAAAGGATTTCAAGGACTCATTGGGAACCCTGTCAGTGGAAAAATGGCTGTGCAACATGACTCCATGAAACACATTTTTTGGCTACAAATGACTCAAAAAATCTAACACTAAACAATGAGAAAGGTCAACTTATGTTGGCAGTTTGAAATTGTGATTTTGTTTTTGTATTAGAAAGCTTCTTTTCCCTCGTGTTTCTCTCTGTTGTCATTGTCGCCACGGTGCGTGAAATCACTGGGGGAAACTGTAACAAATATACTATGTCTGCAAGAAACTTTATTAATTGCCGCTGCATCCTATAATCTCCAAAGCTTTAAGAGCTTTTAAGCTAACAGACACCAGCCGTTTCCAAACTCACAATAAAACTCAGCAGCCGCGTGTGCTCCCTGAAGTAAAACAGTATATATATATATGTGTTCACATGCTGAACACACACAAACACACACAAACACACACTCCAGCAGGTGAACCTGCATGTCTTCTGCTTCAGGGGTGAACACAAGTTTACGTCTCCATAATAAAACCACAGACTCGCACACAGCATCGCTCGCTCACACCAAAACAATGTGAGCCTTTTTTTCCACTCCTGCAGCCAGAAGCGCTGAAGTGAGCGTCACCTCACCTACGGAACACACAATAATCAACACCTGCAAATGTAAACGCAACACGCTCCTTCACGCACTGATGCAAACAGACGTGCGAAACACTAACAGCGGGGTCGCCGAGCCCTTTGTTTCTGTGACACACCTAATTTTCACTACATGTTAAATGCACTCGCTCACTTCCTGCTGAATATTACATTAATAGATTTGGCATGCGCACTTCTCATTACCGTAAACCCTAGACCATTTATGATATCTAGAAAATGTAAAAACTATGGACTGGACAGGGTGTCAGCTGAGATTGGCACAGCACCCCCCGTGCGACTCGCATGTGGAGGATAAAGCAGTAGAAGACGGACGGATGGACTGATGGATGGATACCGGAAATCAGAGAAATAAAGCTTTGTGCTCATATACTTGTCTTTACGGTAGAACCTCAGGACTTCCGTGGAACGACCGTCCAAGATTCACTAGCGCGTCACACGTTTGTGACGTTCGCTTCTCTGTACCGTAAATTCCTACACGGTTGAATATCTGCCAGATATAGAAGTGAAAGTTATCTTGGACGAAGGGACAGAAGAACTCATTTATTGAACATTTCTTTTGACAGTTCTACAGCCATAAAATCACAAATAAATCCAGGCCAGTCCGCATTGTTTTGGCCGGCGTGAAAGCTCATCCCAACTGGGTGTCGGTTCACTGACAGTAGCAAGAAGTGAAACCAATAAAACTTTGAAATCCTCGCTCGGCGTCTCCGTAACCACAGCAGCGCCTCGTAGTCTCTCGCTCTCCACCGTCTTTTTCCGCACAGCTGCATTCGTCTCATGCACAGAGCAACATGATAGCTCGCTGCCTCACCTGCTGCTCAAACTGGGCAGCAGGTGTGAAAGTAGTAGTTTTAGTCGTTGCGGATCCAACATGGCCTAAAATGAAATTTTGAATTCAAGCATCATGTGGTTTTCAGTAAATTCTATCGTTTGCCGCTAAACCCTCTCGGTACCTTCCGTAGACACTTAAGAACATCTGTGCATCGTTGGCTGAGAGCTTAATAGACCAAAATGTCAAACGTAATCTGTATTTTTGTGACAGAATGTGCCTTTCCTGCCTTGTGTTGGCATAGTAACACACATGGCCATGCTTTGCTGATTATTTTCTCCCCCGCACCCACAGAGTGATCTGCCTTTGTTGCATAGGACCAAAAACCTCATTCCTCTCACTTTTCCCCAGGAGGGAAAACTACCACAGCAAACTAATATTGGGCTGTTTATCAGTGCTGATGTGATGGATGGGGATTTTTTTTATCATATGTACAGTTCTGATAAAGAAGGTGAAAACATGAGCGAAGAAAAAAAGTGACAAAATCTGACACCTACGCATGGATTTGGATCTCTGCTTATCTCGGCTTATAAGAAATGTATATCTGATAGAGTTCTCTGAGCTCCAGTCGCAAAATGAGACTTTGATCATCGGATACGACTTCTACAGAAGCTACAGCAGAAGCTTCTTCTTTTACAGTCTCAAAGAAGTAGCTGTGGTATCTGTCAGACACGTTTTGAAATGAAGCCACAGCACTGCTCTGAAAGGCTCTGACTCACCGTTTATTGACAACTTGCTCGGTTGTCAATTTCAGCCACGTATAACGAGTCCATAAAATCAAGCGAGGTCTGCACACACACACAGTCCCTGCTGCAGTTTGGGATTTAATCCTGGATTTTACTCCTTAGTCAATACACATATATATATATATATATGTATGTGTATAAAAAAACCTAACCCTGTTCTTTTGTTGTCTATTATGTCAAAGTGGCAAAGGGATTCCTCAGCAGACTTGGTATTGAATCTGTTTAAGGAAAGGACTTTTTTTGTGGTTTTCACTCTCAGAGGAAGCGGGGAACACGGACACCGGGCCGCCGTCCAACAAAGATAAGGCTTTCCACTGTATTTTGTGTAAATGGTATCATCTGTATTCAGTCAAAACAGGCAGATTCTCATTGGAAGAAGAGGGGAAGCAAAGAAAATCCACCCCGCGGAGGGACGATAACCTCACTTGTTTCCATGCAGCTTTGATTGTTTAGAGGTTAAACTTCCAATAAATGAGCATCAGTTTGGTTTAAACTGAGGAAATCATCCTTCTCCTTCTATCACAGGACGGATGGATGTGAAATCTGTCCCTATACTAGTCCCTAATGTCCTCAAGTCTTTCAACATATTTTAGATTCATTCAGACAAACGCTGTCATACACTTGCTGATACTATTTTCCATGTGTTTCCATTGAGATGTTTAGGATTTATCACGATTTTATTGTCACAATTTTGAATGTCACACCACCAAGTCTGAGCGGTGACAAAAGGATAATGGTGACAACTCATCTTAACAGTTTGGAAATTCATAAAGAACATTTGATTGTAATATACATGTATATATATATATATATATATATATATATATATATATATATATATATATACATACATCCATTTCCTCCGTGGTGAGCAAGGATGATTTGAAGACGTACAGAACGTGAGCGCCGTGATATTCTGCGCTCATGTTTTAGTCAAAAAAAGAGACAAAAAAGAAAATGGTAACCATGGACACTTGACGTATGAAGTTTCACATTTCAGTGTGAATGGGACTGTGGCCCGCGCTTGGTTCACACGTTACTCCCATATCTATTCAAGTTGAAGAATTTTTATTTCACTTCATTCCCTCGCACCGAAACCCACGAACAAAGCCACAGATTTTCATTGAATGGCGTCTTCCATGTCGGGTCAGGCATCTGAGGTGATCAGCCTTAAACGTGTTGAGGTGAGTGCACTTTCACCCGCAGGAGTGTCTCAACAACGTGTTCTGCTGCCACAGAGCAAATAACTTTCATCATGTGTGAAAATCCTCCGAATTTCTGAGTCGCTGAAAGCCGGGAGGGAGAAAATGCATCAAGCAGATTACGAGCTCGGGGAGACTGAAGTTGCTGAAAAATGTTGTCAATTACCAGAGAAAATAATCACACGAGATGAAATGACCTACAATAATAACGCCCCACTGGGGCAATATCTGCAGACTCCTCACTGAACACGAGGAAGATGTTTGCTTCACTTCATCAGTGAGCATTTATCTATCTTTTATCCAACACTGTGTTGCTGTCAATGTTCCACGTTTCCTCAAGATAATCGACAGTCAATAACGGAGGAGGTGTGACATCCTCAGTTTGACTGCAATGATTCATTAACCCTCTTATGACCTGGATTTATATTGATTTTATGACTGTTGTGTTGTCAAAAATGAGCGAGTGCTTCTGCGACGTCTTCCAAGATAACTTTCACTTTCAATATCTGGTGCTGGTGAATCTGTGATTGGACGGTCGTTGCACGGAAGTCTTCAGATTCTACCGTAATGACAAGTATATGCGTGCAAAGCTCTATTTCTCTGCTTTCTGGTGTCCATCCATCCGTCTTCTACTGCTTTATCCTCCACATGAGGGTCACGCTTGACATAGGGGTGAAAGACCGCGAGTCCTCCGTTTTTGAATTTCCTCGATATCGGTTTGGTAACATTTCCTTTTCTTTTTGCCTCGTGCAGATGCCAACAATCGAAACACACTGAGCTCCGTGACGCCTTGTTTGTTAATCTTTGTTAATCTTGAATAGATATTAAAGCCGCACTTTCATTTTGAGTTTGAAAAGCAACACCGATGCTACAATTCGGTGAGGGGAAATACAAATGAAGTGGAGTCATCAAGGCGGGAGGAAATTAAAGTCTCCACGTCCCTGAATAATCGCCTTTGTCTGAACATCACTGTCGAGGTCCCCATCCACGTCCACCATCTCGCAGCGTCAAGGCAAGTCCAACAATATCACATTAATTCCGAATCAAGTTAATAAAGTGGTGACCTCGCAGAGGTCAGCTAATATAAAGGCCTCGGCAGATCCAGTTGATTAAAGACGTGCTTGAGGATTCTTAAGTGAGTCGGTGCGTTTCATTTCTTATTCTTAATATGACAGAGGAAGAAAAAAAAAACCTCGACACAACCTGATGAGAAGACGGAGCACGGTGTCACAGATGAAGGTTGGGGGAAAAAAAGGGAACACAATCAAGAGGAGTTTTCTTGATAATGGAAGTGGAGCTGGAAACTGTCTGAGTGTCTTTTCATTACAACTCGAAAAAGCAAGAGTGTAGAAGGTGAACCAGCAGTGTAAGACTGCTCTTTACCAGCTATTTGGATCAGACATGTGTCGTCTTGTCAAACCTTGTGATGCTGAGACTGACTGCAGAGTGTAACGGTGGAACAAATATGACACCATCTGGGGGAGGTTTGTGCTGAAAAACGATAACTCATTTTTCAGCGTAATGGAACTGCATGACTCTTGATCCAAAGCAATTAGGAGAAAATCATTCATCAACTGTCTATTATGGGTTTTCTTTTCTTCCACTAACCTTCCTGAAGCATAAATACTGACTCAAGACTTCACAATATCAATCCATTTCAATATATCAACCAACACATTTGCTCTGATCACATCTTTGGAGTTCCCAGGCAAATACACACACTCACAATCATGCACACACCTCACCAAGTGTATTGATGTATTCAATGGTACTTATGGCACTTTCCCATTAGACAGTTCTACTACTACTACTCGGCTCGACTCAACTCGACAGTACCTGGTGCTTTCTTTAGTAGTGAGGTTCAAAGCCAGGTGAGCCGATACTAAAATGTGACGTCCACAGACTGCCGTCCTCCGATTGGTCAGAGAGTGTCATGAGCACGACACAAGAATCAAAAGAAACTAATAACGAACTGTAGATCAATTAAAAAGTCTTAAAAATCCTGAAATCATGTGTTAATTTCCAACATTTATCAAGGAAATGTCTAAAATCGTGACATTTAACAGAGGAGTCTAGCGTATTTAGCGACAGCACTGCCGAAAGAGCCGAATCACAACCCGTTCAGTCGTACTTGAGTTCAGTGACTGTGTCGAACAGGAAGTACCGAACTAATCTTTGTTTATCAACTGATTCTAATGATTCAGGTCACTAGTTAGTGTGTTTGTGTCGCGTATAAAACAACGCCATGGCAGTTTGGTGCGATGACGACTCCGCCCACACTGAGGAGGTACTATGAAGTAATGGAAAACGACGCGCCTGATACCCGAACCGAGTAGAGTCGAGTACTGCTCCAACTGTACAATGGAAAAGCAGCATTAGTTACTGCATCTCTTTGTCCCTTCCACTTCCACATCTTAACCATGAGGTGGCACACTAAAAACACAGTGTTGTGATGATGTGTGGTTTTGTTCTTATAATATAAGAGCAGTCAAATAAGAGAAGCTTGATTAAGAATAAGCAGGACACTGATCATGACGCAGCTCTCGGGTAAACGACCTTTAACAGCGACCACAAGAACAGCTATGGACACATAGGGTGCACAACAGCTCTGGTCATGAACACAGTGTTTGCTAATGAGCTGTTGGTTTCATCCTGGACAGATTGTATAGTTTCTGCTATTATTTGGATTAAAGAAGAAATCATCATCCATCCCATTTGTGCTTTGAGGATCTAATTCAGAATGTATGATTTGTGGGGGCCAAAAAAAAACAAAGAATAAACTAGCAACCACAACATCTCCACACTTGAGTCACAGATGTGAGCTCCCACATGCCGCGCTTGAAAACCTTTCACGAGTGAACTCAGAAATAATGTCTACACGTGCGAAACCTCTAACCCTCGATTCCTCGAGCGCTCAGAGTCCGCATGCAGACTTACGGCTCACTGACGCCTCCTCGTCCACAGTTTCAGGATCTATACGTCTTGTTTAATAACCTTTGCTAAAAATCAATTCATAATTGACTGTGGATCATTACATTACAAGCACACTTGTTTGTACTGTATGTGCTGTTATGGTGCAGAGATACTCAGGGTTACAGCTGATACAGCACATTCAGAGACACCCAAGAACCAGGAACACACACACACACACACACATAACACCTGCAACAAATCTGGACCGGAAACAAAAAAATATAAAAAGCTGTGACAAATTGCGTCACTAAGTATAGCCCAGAACAGTGCAGGGAAACAGGATGGTTCTGCTTTAACTAGGCTGGTCACAAAGCACTGTGGGATGAAAGCTCTTCTAAGCATGTGTGAGGAGGAGGAAAGTTCATCCACATCCGCTGGAGTCTCAGCTGCTCTGGAATAGGCTCGACTTTCACTGGATTAGCAAAAAAAAAAAGAGCCGAGCTCAAAAACTAATAGGCCTCCTTCTCCTTCACAGTGAAGCGCTGAAATAATGCGGAGCATTCTCATGCCTTCTGCTGAATTAAACATGGAGAGAACACTTTTCATCGGGTGCTCGAGCTGCAATAAAGGGAAGAGGGAATAGGAAAAAATATACACTTGCACCAGCGCACGAGCTCCCCGGAGATCTGCCCAACATTTCCTAACAATTAGAAAGACGTGTCACTGAAGTGGGCGAGACAGGAGAGCCTTTGAAAGGGGGGGGGGGTGTGGCTTGGGGGCGGAACTCGAGAAAACGATCTCCTCTGAGGATTCGTACACACTGTGCGTACGTCCAGCTTTGTCCCGCGAGGGAACTGCTCTATTGAAAGAACTGTTTCCACCTCCACTACACTAGATGGCGACGTGCGACCTATTACGTCACAGACCAAAACAACCGTAGATGACCGTTAGTTGGTACCAGTGTCTCTCTGTGTCCTCACGTTCATTAACATGGACATTTTTATAATACAAGCTGTAATACAGCATCAGTTCCGTCAGTGTGGATTTTGCCATGTTTTTCTCACAGCCGTCTCCTTCTTCTGTTTACAGTCTTCTGCTGTTATTTGCAGGTCAAAGCTCAGCAGCAGGAACTGCGGCGAGGACCACCGGAGAATATATCCAGCTCTTCCAAGTTACCCCATTTTCGACCAACGTTAAAAATACAGCGGTGTTAATATAGAGCGATTCAAAGTCAGTGACGGACGTTTCCCAAGAAGATCCTTTGCTCGCTCATCGTCCTCCTCTTCCTCACGTGTACTTCTCACACTGGTTTACATTAGGTCAAGATGGAGCGAGAGATATGGTGACTTTGTTATGCACTCGGACTCACGTGTGAACACATGATTGTTCTGTGTGTGTCATCTTTACAACGATTGGGATCCACATGTAACAAATGTGACGGTGTTTTAAACGTTCTCCGTCTCAGGTGGTTTAAAAGAAAATCCCCCGTCTCATGCTCGCAGCAGGGGCTGAGGTTTCACTTTCTCTTTTCTCTTTGTTTTTTTATTTTTAACTTGAGGTGCCTCTGATGTGAAAAGCGAAGCCCCCGCCAGCCTATTTGGTATTCCCCAGACAGAGCAGTGAGCTACCACCCTCACACTACTGCTGCTGCTGCATCCTCCTCCTCTCACTCTCTCTGCATTCCAGCCTTGTTCGCTCTGACAGAGCCAAGTGACCCGTTAGAGAGCGTCCTCTGCTCAGCATGGGGGCCCCACGACAGCAGCGGGGAGGAGGGGAGTTACCGGGGACCCTAACCCCCCCCAAAGACGGGACTCATGCAACCTGCACGACCATTTAAAGCGTCTCGCAAACTTCCTCGACATAAAGGAAGTACTTCTCTCTCTCAAGCTAATAAAGTGTCACTGCTGATATCAAGTCTGTACTTGCACTTGTTTTGAGGTCAGATGTGTTTCATAAAAGCCTCATTAAATCTTATTAATTACTCCACTCAGGCCTGGTTCTCGACCACGTTGATTGGGCAGGTTCATAGATAGTTGCACTTCATAACTAATCCGTAACATGTGCTGTTTTATGTATCTGATGTATTTTATTGGTGATGTAGTGGGAGAGTTTGAGGGCACAGACGGATTCAACTGTATGATATTTTAAATGTGGATGAGACACGTGGTAACACAGGGTTACAAGTTACACAGAATTGTAACCGCATTTTAAACAATTATGTGAAACAAAACGGTCATTTGTGCCTCTGTCATCGCCGAAGGAGAGGAAGGCACAGTATGGTCACGGGAGTAACGAGCGTCAGTAGCTGTGGATACATGGTGGTTGGTGTGTTTTAAGAATAGTTGCTTCTTGCACCAAGTGGAGAAAGGTTGTTGTTTATCCATTATACTTATTTGCATTTACCCTCTATTGAAGTACAAATTCAAGGTGTTTTTATGTACAACTATGAAAACAAGCTGATGTGGACGTCACGTGACAACTAATATCATCCAGGTTTGGCGACTGCTCCCCAAAACACAGTTATTTCCAGTTTCAAGCGACCACGATGCCACACTGTAGGCCCAAATAAGAATGAATAAAAATAATCTCTGTGGTTTTCTTCTCTGTGCCTTACTTATGCCAGGTGCACGCCTGAGGATTACCCAGCTCCTGCCAGCGCACACATCACATTTTCACATCATAGGTTTTAAATGAAGAATTGTGAGCCAAAGTGTTGTATAATGAGAAAACTCCAGGTGCGACGTGTTTGACACTGAGGGACATGTTAGAGCGTAGTTCTACCTACGTTTCCAAAAACATCATCTGTCGAGAAGCTAAATATCCCAGAGCAGTCGCACGACGCTCCACATTTCTGTGGAGAGGATGGGAGCTGTGTGCGAGGACGGCACTCACAGACATAATGAAATGGCTCTGCTTAATTAATTAGCAGATTTTCCACAGGGAATTGTCTTTTTTTTTTTTTTGTTGGAAATGGGTTGTGCAAAAAACAAAACAAATCACGAGTGACGACGAGTTCTCTCGCCGAGGGTGCACGCGCGCAGGCTTCAAGACTTTGGAGCTAATTAGGCGCCAAAGTGGTGATCACAGAAAAGTGAATTATGGCAATGTGAGAAAACCCTGGAGAAACAGTGAGCTGAAGCAAACAGGCCCAGTAGATGAGGATGTGCCAGAGAGGGAGGAAACTCTCTGCGTCTCTTTATTTTTATGGGTAGAATAGGAAACTATTTAGGTCTCATAAGAACAGACACTACTTTCAAATGAATAAATTATCACCACCCGCGTTGAATGGCAGTTTCAATTTGTAGAAAGCCTTTACATTATACGCTGTATTTTATCTCTACTCACACAATCCGTGTAAACGTAGCAGTGAAAGTGGTGCAGCCGTGGCAGCGTCCACTCACGGTGCATTTTAAAATGAAACTAGAATGTCTGATGAAAATATAACTGATTTCTTTACAGCATAAACATCTGAATAACTCATTATATTCAAGTGCATTTCAGGTAGGACTTCAAAGTTGTCTGGAAAGCTGCGATAAAAACAATAACAGCTGTTAAATGAGCAAATGAAATCATTAAAATACCAGATGGACGTGATTGTAGGTGTGTAAACAGATCTGTTTACATTCTTTAATGTTTCCCTTTGTGTCTGTACAACATTTTCAAAAAATACTTAAGAAGTGATTTTTCTTTTTTAATGACTCGGACAAAGATTAGACAAAAAAACTTTTTTTTTTATCACTGTTTTACTTTTGATTTTACTCACAGTATTTCTGACTGTAAAATGACTCAAGCCACGAAACACACACACACACACAAACACACACACTGCATTTCAAAAGCAACTAAGAACCGTTTACATTTGGCGCTAAAATGTGTCTAATTTCAAAACACTGATGTTACCCTGGATGTTACTTTAATTCATTTTATTCATTTTCTCACACCCTTCAATAACATACACAAATAAAGACAGAGGCTGTTGAAGTTGTACAAGTTGTGTGAAACCCCAGTTATGTTATGCTCAATGTAATTGAAACACTTTCTTCTCAGTCAGTTCCTGAGGAAACACTGTTAGCAGATGGCAAACTATCCTGAAAAGAGCAAATATGAGCACAATACAACATTTCTGTGGCCCCTAATGTTCATTTTATGCAATTTCCAAGAGATACGTGTTTGATAAATGAATCACGAAACCTATCCCTGGCTCCTGACCTGTGCTTTGACCATCTGGATCATCATCAGTCCTCTAGATATTTTGGAGGACCTCCAGCCCACAATCCAGTCATTGAAGATACATTCACGCAGTGTGTGCAGGTGCCACAAGCACAGACAGATTTATGACAACAAACAGCCAATTTCTTTTTTCAAAGGAAAAACAGGAGAGGAGTGTCGAATGGCGGCCGCAGAATCCAAATCAGTTCATGAAAACCAAAAACAGTTCAGGGTCGGATGACTGTCCTTTGCGACTGACGATACTCCACCGACCGATGGGGTGGAAGTTCAGCGTGCGCAGGCACTGTCCACGCACACCCAACACGCTCTTTGTGGGCGGTTCCAAAGATCTGGACTGTAATTTTGCCTCACAGGTTGATCATATGTACAATTAAATTTGGCCCAAACTATTCAAACAATGATGGACGAGTCAGTCACTAATATGTCTGTCCAATCGCACCAAACTTAGTCCTCGGTGCGTTTTGGGGCACATTAGCACCGGACTGTTCATGAAATCCAATTCCATCTAACATTGTAATGCCAGGTGTACATGGGTGTGTGTTGAGACTGAAAAGCACATTTATAATTTGCTACTTTCACTCTCAAACTGAGTCCTGTGTACTTTTCCTGTACCCTCATCCCATTACAATTTATAAAAAGTTGATATCATTCAAAAGTGACTAAAAAGAAAAAAGATGAGTCGAACAAACGTGGAAACTAATAAGGCAACTGTGCTCCAGAATCATAAAAATCATCTCTTGCAAAAAAAAAACAAACATTTGAACTCGGAATTTAAACTCTAAATTAAAAGCTGCGTCGTTGTCTTCAAATGCAGTTTTGCATCATCACCGAACAACAAACAGGCTGTTATCTCAATATTTAATGTTTGCTGAAAGATCTCATTAAAGATAAAGAGAAGCTCCACCTTGTCGCTCTTTGCTATTTTTAACCTGCAGCTTTGGAGCTCAAACAGCGGGAACAAAGAGTCTGCGAGTGTGTGATGTGGATTTCACCTGCTTCACCTGTGTCCTCTCTTGAAGTGTGTGTGGACTGTGTGTCTCTGTCCAATCGGAGCACGGAGCGGAAGATGAATCCCCGCTCATAGCCTGAAGAGCATTCAGCGGGACACGGGGAAGATGAATAAATGAAACGCAGCGGCCTCCGACAAAGCCGTGAATACGGCGACCCAGATCGGAAACATGAAAACACACGAGAAGTCATCCTCTTCTCCCTTGCACACAGTCATTATAGCACTCATCTGAGCTGCCCATTATGTAAATAAAGGAGGGGGAAAAAAAAAAACAGAGCGAGAGAATGGAGGAGTGGAATTTGTGCGTTAGGAAAATACACAAACGGTGCGGAAACAGAAATAATAATAAAAAAGAAAGGCAGAGGAAAAAGGAAATAAAGGAGGAGGAATGGAGTCACAAAGAAAGAGAAGCACATCTTTTTTTACCCATTAAACGAGTCATTTGTGACTCAGTGTTGAACTGTGTGAAACTGCCAAGGCTTGCGGTGCGTCATCAACACTTTTACACAACAATAGCAACAATAATAACAACAACAACGACGACATCTACAACGACAACAATCACAACTGGGCTATAGTGACACAATACACATTTATATGTATATATATATATAAATATATATATTTACTGCAGATAGATTGACACCACAGTCAGCCACACGTTAGCACAAGTCTGTTTCCGCCGCCTCGTTTCAGCTGAAAACGCCGAGTCACGGCTTTGAACAGTCTCAGACGCCCACTTCTTTTCGTTAGTCTTTCAAACAGGAAGGCAGTTTTTTTCGTTTCGAAGCTTAGTTTGCGTTGTTTTTTTTTAAATATATAAAAACACAAACATCGTCATCACACAGCGCGACAAACCACACACACACACACACACACACACTTGCAAAGCTGCAGGAACACGGACGTAGCGCTGAGCGGCGCCGCGGCGACGGTCGCTGTGGTTTCTGTTCGTTTGTTCTCTGCTGTATTTTCTTTTTATACACTAAAGAGAAGAAGAAGAAGAAATCCAGCTCCATGATGCAGTTGAAGACGTATTTATCCAACGTTTCCATTCATTAGCTTGGCATCACAACCTCATTCTCCGACTCCTGAACTTCACTCTTCTTTTAATCCTCTTTGATAAAATGACGCTGCCACAGTTGAAGCAGAGAGGATGTTACTGATATTTATTTATTTATGAATGTTAAGCAGGTAAGTGTTCAGCTGATGGAGGCAATGTTGATTTATTCTGTGGTGAACTGGGCCGGATCTGAATCCTCGCTTCCTCCACCACATCCTCGCTCCCCATTTTCAGCCCCTCGTCTTGTCTTGTCTTGTCTCTTCTTCTCCTTTCCTTTTCTTTCTCATCACTCAGACATAAATGGCAGTCCGTGAAATGACCGAGCCGTCTCTCTGCGACTCCATGTCGTCGTCCAGGTACGCGTCCAGCTCTTCTTTGCCGCTGGGACCGCCGCGCATGTGATAGGCGGGCGGCAGCATGTCCCCGCCTCCAAACCGGTCGTACTGCTCCTCCTCTTCTTCTTCCATGCTGTCATCCAGGTCAAACTTCCTCCGCTCGGCTTCGCCCATCTCGCCGCTGAGCAGGATGTCGTGGGCGGAGGACGGGTTGCCGGTGGAGGAGAGGTGGAGATGGTGATGGTGGAAGTCGTTGGCCTTTTCCGTCAGCGTCCCCGTGGCGTCGCAGCCTTCCCGGTACGTGTACATGGGCCCGTTGTTGTTCGCTGCCGTGCCGTTCTTGCCGCCCCCGCCGTTGCCCGTGCCGCCGCTGAACAGCAGGCGTGCTTTGTTGCCGTAGTCGCCGCCGTTGCTCCCGCCACTGCCCGTCGCTATGGAGTCCCCGCTGCTGGGGTAGCCGCGCCTCTGCTGCCGGCGGCTGCGGGTCAGGAGCACGCCGACGAGTGTGACAACCAACAACAGCGCCAGGAGGGAGCCGATCACGGCGCCCGCCACCATGCCGACGCTGAGTGGATCCTCCAAGGCTTCTGCAGAGGGGATGGAGGGTTGGGTTTGGAAGGAGGGATGGAAAAATGGGTGGAGGAAAAGAAAAAAAGGAAGGAGTTGATGGCTGTGTTGGTTGTTTTTTTAAAAAAAGGAGGTCTGGCTCACTCTTTTGGAGGAGGTGTTCACAATTCTTCTGTTGTGAGTGTGCTGTAGTGATAGTAGTAGTGTCTTCTTCTAAGTGTGTGGTCATGTTCTCCTCAGTGTAATCCCTCGGTAAGAGAGCAATCAGTCATTGCTGGGATCAGGCTGAATGGGACTCATTCACTCTCTCTCGCAGAGGCTCATCACATTTCTGCTTTTCACACATGTGTCCAGCTGCTGCTGCTACTCCAGCGTCTTTTTGCCCTGCATCCCCCCCCCCCCCCCCCCCCACACACACACACCCCCTCAGCCAGCTGGGGTAAAGCCTCTACCAGTGTCACGATCCTTAGTTCTATAGTTGGTGTGAGCCAAGTTTGCCTTTCCACTCTTGTTTCAAGTCGGAGATTGAAACAAAAATGAGAGGGGTGTACAGCGTCAGCATGGGTTGGAGGAATCGGCCAAGCGGAGCCACATATACACAAACGCAAGAGAACAGACACAGAGGATAGAAAGGCAGAAGCGGGGTTATTTGAAGAGGGTCAGTGGAAACTAGCACACAGATGTGCTCGGGAAAAGACACACGTTCTTCCAATTCTGTAGTTTTTGTTGCTCCTACACATTAACCATTGGGACATGTGAGATTGTGAAACATGTTGCCTTGTAATGTAAGTGGTAACACTGTCAGGGAATTAGAGTTAGTTGAGCAGTGCTCCTGTCATAGACTGAGGCACACACAGTCACATTGACTTTATTTGTGCTTCCAGCTCACTTGTGACACCTTGGGTTCTCTGTCTCTGAGTACCACGGAAACTCCAGGTCCAGTGAGGCTGTGAGCATTTGGACCCAGACTGTAACCCCCTAAGTCCTGTAACAGAGTTACAAGGAGGAGTGACTACAATCGAGCCAAACATAACGGGATACCCATTCAAGACCAGGATACGGCAGCTTTTGAGCAGATGCGACGTGGTTTTTGTCAGATATTTCACATCCAAAACAAAGCAGAGACATGTCAGAAAATTCCTTCAACACCCGGATATACAAGCGGACCGGACAATCCCAACAAGATCTGTTTGTATGGCTAGAGTTGCTTCACAACTTGCTAACCAGTGTCCTTCACAGTGCTGTATAAAAACCATGTGAACATAGTCTTAAACTCCCAATTTGAAGCCTTGAAATCCTTGATCTGTCACCCGCAACCAGGCACATCAGTGTCCACTCACATGTGCCAATGCTTTACTTTTCTTGAGATTATCATTTAGAAAATTGACATCATGATCTTTTGAAGAAGACCTGCAACTACTGTTTTTTTTTTTTTAATAGACTTCCATTGAAATTGAGTTCTTTTTGCAAACAGCTGGAAGCTAACTGCTACTGCTGCCCTACTTCCTTCAATACTGCATCCTTTATTATATAACGTCTATGATCGGAACATCCGATGCCTACACATGGACGTGCAGAATGGAGGGGTGGGGTAAGGACGAGGAGTAGAATGGGACTGAGCCAAAACCCTACACTTCTTTCACTCAATCAATTCTTCTATCCTATCCTTCCTCCATATCCTCCGCCCCCAGACCTCTCTTATCAGTCAGCGAGTCAAAACCGGAGGCCCGAGTGAGCACCTGCTGTCGACGAGTACTGGGTCCAGATCTCGCTGATTGGCAGCGTACAAAGGTAAAAGGTTCACACTGCGGAGCAAGATGCATGCCGAGACATTTTAAAGAGGATTCTCTGCAGGAGCATGAGAGAGAGTAGAAGGCCAAGCTCAGACTGTGTAGGATATGTATGAGTAATTCATGACGGGCTAAAAAGAGTGTCAAACCAGCCGAGGAGAAGAGTTGAGCCTATGGTTCAGAATCACACAAGGCCAGCTAATATTTCCCTTTGCCTCTGAAATAAATACATGCAGATTTTTCTTCTTTTTTTTTTGGCGTTAGGGTGCTGCAAGGCCAGTGGAACATGGAGCAGCAGGGACATCAGAGCCCTGTCCTGTTTTATGCAAATAATAGTGAGGTGCTGCCAGCACTCCTGGCAAACACAGCAGTGAACGCCAATCAAACAATCTGAGCCTGGCTGAAATGAGCACAGTGTGGGGTTACAAGCCGGGGCAGAGCCAGCGAGGCAATGACAAAACCAGCGGGGGGTGTCGTGTCTGCAAGGGGGCCCCGGAGAAGAGTGGCTTTGATTTATATATAATGTCCATTTTGAGGGGGTTTCTAACAGGGGAAGTGAATTAATTATCTCAGATTTCCAGACAGATACACATTTCCAGTGTGTCAGGTTGTCTAATGATTGTTATGGTGCAAGACATATTCAAATGTTTGTCTGTATGTGGTCAGCATACAGCGATCTTTCATATCAAAGCAGGTTGCAGTAGTGGGATATTTTCATGTCAAGGTATCTCAATGATGGCAGCCTATAATAAGCCTCAATGCCAAGCGTTTACCTGGATAGGACTGTTTGATACGACTAAAAAGTTCATTTTATTCTCTATTCTTCTTCTTCCTGGAGCTCTGTTGCCACAAAGGCAAAAAAAAACCCTAAAACCCCCAAAAAAACTGTGCCAAATAAAAAACTATTGCAATTTTGAGTGATTGATGGAAATTCAATAGGTCTGGGCTCTGCAAAAAACAGTATCTGGTTCCAAATCCACATCAGGCTTAAAAGAATACAGAAAAGAAGGACATGTGGAGGAGGTAAACTGAGGAAAGATGAGGGGATTCAAAAACTCGGTGAAGTTTTTTGGTACAAACAGAAAAGAGCGGATGATAAGTGAGTCATCGTGAGAGCTCTCAGATTGCTTTCAAACACTTTTGCTCAGGTCTCGCAGGGAAACGCGAGGAGGTTACGCCGGGGTGAGACAGTCGGATTTGGGTGACTGAGGCGCGGCTCCTGGGACAGGATATGATGTCTAAATTAGGGGACGTGTCCGCCGATATCCCAGTGAAGCGACAGAAGGCATGAAAGACGAGGAATCCAACTTCTCCCCTGTCCTAGTTTCCTCTCTCTCTGTTAACTTCCGGACATGGTGTGAAACACCGGGTGCAGGTCAAAGCGTTATTTACGGTGCAATTTATAATTTCAGTATCAGTGTTATTTATGAACTGTCTGAGAAGAGACAGCTGAATAATGGACCTTTGTGGACCGTCTTTGGTAGCTGTCATCCTTCCTGTTAATCAAGTACTTTAATCCTCATTATTCTGTACAGGCTATAAACAGCACTGTTCCGACAAAGGTCCATTAAAGCTGGCATGTTCATTCTTCAATAAATTTTGGGTCACGTCCACGAGCAGATTGGTTTTATCTCCAAAAGTCCCGACGTGAGAGAGGAAGACTGATCTTTAAAGCGGGAATAGTCACGTGTGTCTTGTGGCTAATTGTGTGGTCCCACAATCACCATATTGCGAGTGTGGGACGTTCATTCTCAGCCACTGAGCGATTGGTCTCGTCTAACTGCTGAAAGGAAAGTACGGAGGTGGTCCATGATTTGTGTGACGCTTCCGTCCCTGCAGTGTTTTCTATGTCATGCTGTCACTGTGCCACGTTTCAAGGCCAAACTGTGTTGACCCGGTGTCACAGTTAGAGCGATCTGTGATTACACTCACGACAAAGTAATAGCCTTGCGCCGCAGCCGTGAATACTGTATTCATCATTGATGGTTGATGGGAGTACTTTTTTCCTCCTCACTGACTCACTTCACCCTCTTTCAGTGTAAAATTAGCAGGTACACTCAGGAAGAGAACCAGCTAATAAAGGCTGATTGACATCATTGACAGACTTTTTTAGTTCTCGGTCTGGTTTAGTGTGTTGGTTTGTTGGTGTATTTGCTAGTTCATGTCACATTTCAATGTTCTTTCAGTATGTGTTTTGTCTATTTTTGTTCATTTGAAATCTGCATTTGTTTTTTTTTCACACACCTGTAACAGTTCTAGCACTACTGCATGTTCTCCCCGTGTGTGCATGGGTTTTCTCCGGGGTTCTCCGGCTTCCTCCCGCCGTCCAAAAACATACAAATTTGGGGAATTAGGCAAACTGACCGTAGGTGTGAGTGTGAGAGCGGCTACAATTGTTTTGTATCTGCTCCTGGTCTCTTTCTTCTGTCTCTACCTCATCTCCCTCTTGTCCTTTCTCTGTCCCCCACCAATCCTCTGTCCCCCATTTTTCCTTTCACCCCCAACGACACAGAGAGGTTCCTTCCAGCTCTCTCTGGATCCTCTCGTCAGCCACCAAACGCCGCAACATCTGCACATTGTTGTGACGTCCCACGGTGTGTTGTTTTTTGGCGACAGCAGCCATGTATGCTCGCTGTAACGCTCGCGAATGTCATATTTTTGGAACCTCACCAGATAGGCACGTACCAAAAAAACCACCAAGTATTATCCCTAATGGAAAAGCAAAAACAACAAGCAGAGTCGAGTCGAGTCGAGCTGAGTAATGAGTCAAACATTCATGGCTATTAACTCGATAACAGCCAGAGCATTAACAACACATCATCGCTTTGCCCTGGAAATGACTGTTATCTGCATCACTGTCAAACACAAAGAAGATGAAGAAGAAATGAGTGCGTTCACTCTGGTCTTTTGATTCCCAACGATGCTCATTATGCAGTCATGTGACACGGGGAGGGAATGCCAATCAAACACATTCCCTTTGGTGAAATTCCCATCCAATCCCGGACAGAAACTTAGTCAGGAGTCAGTATCTCTCCCCTCTCCTCCAGCCTCCTCCTCCTCTTTCTCCCTGTTTAACAGCGACAGACAGCATCACCTCAGGAAAAACTGCAACTTTAATGTTAAAAGGTTCAGCGAGTGCAAGCAGGGGGAGACCAACCGAGCCAGGAATGAAGAAAAAGTGCGGCTATCATTAGCTCTATATGGCTAAAGCAGTGCCGGAGGGAAACCAAAACCGGCTAATCATCATTTAACACTTTGCACAAAAGCGAAAGAAGTGAAATTCAAACTTGCCCACTCTCGTGTGGTTTCTCTCTCTCACTCACTCACACACACACACACACACACACACACAGCCTCGTCTTTGACTAAGTGGATCATTTCAACAGAGCGCCTATAGCAGTAATTGGCTGCTGTTATTAAAACAGTTTGTCAAGTCATCAGACAAATATATGTTATTAAAGCCCTTTATTTACCTTTTTATCTCCACCACTACATCTCGACTCATCTTTCGCCAACATTTTACTCATTACATGAGACATGAGGCACTCCCAGTTCAATAAAGTGTGGCTTATTAAAGTCAATCCGCTTCAATGAATCTTAAGTGGGACGTGTCTTTATTTACCATGACATTAATATGGAACGCACACAACACAATAGCAAAGTTAAAGCTACAAATTTAATCAAATGTCTGTGTGTGTGTGTGTGTAATTCAGGGAAAGGTGTTGAAGTGAAATGACATCTTTTGTTCTAATTAATTAACATTTTCCCTGTTAGACCCACTTCTTCACTCAGACACCGTCCCGAGGGAATAGTTCAACCTGAGAGGAAATACTCTGCCAAGAGTTGCAGGACAGGATTAAAAATAATCTCACGTGGCCTCGTGCTGCTCTCACAGGAAAGAAATGCTAAATGACTGCCTCTGGTGAGCCGTTTTCTGACGCCTCCAGTCAAACTGCAGTCTGTGCCACGTTTATCCTGCCCGATTTTCAACCGAGACTGAAAGAAAACTAACCAAACCTGGTCTGAGCTAGTCAGGAGATCCATCAGATGTATCTGGGTCTTGTGTGTAAGAATCAGTGACATCTACTGGTGAAACGGCAGGACTCAAGTCGCTCACGTCTCCCTTTACCGAGCACATCGGACTACGGTGGCCTTCACATGTCAGAAAGGATGTTGTTCTTCTTCGTTCATTTTGTAAATGTGTCCATTCGGGCTTGATGCAAAATAGGCAAGGTCCCCGAAACGGCTCCGGGTACAAAGCCGTGCGAGGAACCTACTGTTATCCTTCAGATTATCATCATTATTATTATTATTATTATTATTGTTATTATTATTATCAATATTGTTATCATATCTGTGCCTTTGCGGTCATATTTGAGCGGGAGTCTGTTTCACTAAGGTCAGGTCTGGTTCTTTTTTATTTATTTTATTTTATTTTTATTTCTACTAACATACTTATGGGTAACGTATTAGCAATAAATGACCATAAATCATCTAAAATGTTACACACTTGACCATTAAAACGTCATCTCAAACAACGTGACCGGATATTAGTGTCAACTGTATTCCAGGATTTGAGTTTAACGTCCCATATGGAGTTTGACACGACACCATGTGATGTTTCATTAAAAAAAAAAAAAAAAAACGCGTGCTTTGACATCACTTAACTCAAATCTAAAACACTAATGGGATTAGCACTGACAAAAAAGATTATGTGCCACGTTCGTGATCGACATCACGGTCAAAAATGTTTGCCAAAGAAAAAGAAAGCAGACAAAAAGGCAAAAGTATTGTTGGACAGAAAATAGGCCACGGTTGTCGTGCCGAAGTGCAGAAGGCTGCCTGCTTTAAGAAGCACGGTGATACATGTGTCACAGAGTCTGTGTATTAGTGTCATGTACATGAAGGAGATTAAGAAGACAGTGAAGGAAGGAGATGAAAACGCTCCGTTTCTACTCAGTTACATCCGCCGCAGTGAGGATAATCTAAATGAGATGATTTGAGGCAAGGTGGAGAAAAAAAGTGAGGAGCAGACGGGAGAGAAAACACCGTCTGAGGGAAACGCGATGAGTGGAATCTAAATAATCTTTTGTTGATCTCTCTCACCATCACTCTCCGAACTGCACTCGCGCCTCCAAACACGGCTTCAACATATACTGTAATAAGCAACTGTAAAAAACAAAATAAAAAAAAAAAAGAAGATATACGGTCGGAATTCTCATCAAAAGCAGCTTTTGGTCAAGGACAAGACGTTTAAAAAAAATGTGCTCATGAATATACAGCAGGCTGCAAACACCGACTTTGTCGGGTTACTCTAAAGCCCGGGATAAAAAAACTCAATATACCAATATCAAGTTTTTCTTATTGCCTCGTCGCAGAGTCGGTGTCGAACTAAGAGGAAACTCACCGTGAAGCCACACACGCTCTGTTTGTGAACTCCAGTCGCAACTTTATTATTCTGATCAGTGCTTTGCTGTTGTTGTTGTTTTTTAAGACATCGGCCAGTGTCTGAGGAATCCTTTCTTCAAATTATCTTCACGACCCTGAAACTTCACACATTTCTGACGCATTAAGATTAAAGTCGAAATCATTCACTTCCTGTCGTGGTCATATTTACCACTGAAAATCATCATTTTTATTTGTTCCGATTAGGGGTTACATGACATACGCGATACATGACACCCAAGACGTCTGTAAAAAAGTTAAAAAAAAGTGCAGGATTTTCTCTAATTATTCACAACATAGAGACACAAAGTGCATCAAGTCTACGCATTGAACGTGGATGGAACATTATTTCAAACACAAGATTGATTAATTGATATGATGATAAGATTCGGCCAGCATATTTCTATCTACACATCAACCGCCTCCGCCCCATCCCTCACTCCAGGCAGCACCGCTATTCTGGATAGATTAGATTAGATTACTGCCTGCTTTTTGGTCTCCCACACAAGTCACAAGTCACAAACTTCAACTAGTCCAGAATCATCACTAGAACTGCACTCTACATCACTATCCCTTCTGTTCTGCTGTAGCTCTTTTCGATACTAATCACATTTCACGTTAATTCCAAAATCCTGCTTTTCACTTTTAAGGTCATTCATTACCTCGCTCCTCTTTCTGATCTCTTACAGTATATTACTGTACTTTAAGGGTGTAATCCACTGATCTCACTGTTCCTCATCCAGCATACGGAACATTCCACCTTCAAATCCCGTCTGAAAATGCACTCATTGAAACTTGAGATCAAATGACACTATATGTGGCCCCTGAACTAATATCATAGCTAGTATCAGCATGCCCTGTATCATCTTTTCACTCTAAATTTGACTCCAATTTACAAAACCTGAGGAAGTTCCCCCTGATGGCCATTCAAGAGAATACAGATTTGATCAGACACTTCCGCATTGGCTTCACTCTCCATACACACTTATTATGTCTACAGTCTGTTCTTCTAAGAAGCCGTCGTAGCATCAGTTTGCCAGGTAATAAGTATTCACATTTAGCGACGAGTCCGACCTTAGAGGATTATAAATGTCGTGATCATGAAGAATGAAGCGCAGATGGAGAACAGCTTGCTCCCAGAATTGCAGTAAATACTTATTTTCTTCACCCATCTGGCAAACAAGGTGGAGAAGAACTGTACTGGCGTTTTCTGTCAGAATACACTTCCAAACCAGTGGCATAGAATATCATCATCATATCATTTTTTTTTTTTTACATCATTAGAGTACTAGGGCCAAAAAACAATGTAAGAAAGAAAGAAAAAATTAAACAGCATGAATTCTGAGAATAAAATCATAAATCTGAGATTAAACTCAAAATTCTGAGATTAAACTCAAAATTCTGAAATTAAAGTCAAAATTCTGAGATTAAAGTCAGAATTTAATCTCTGAGAAAAAAATCAGAATTCTGAGATTAAAGTCAGAATTCTGAGAAAAAAACTGAATTCTGAGATTAAATTCAGAATTCTGAGGTTAAAGTCCAAATTTAATCTCTGAGAAAAAAAGTCAGAATTCTTAGATTAAAGTCAGAATTTTGAGGAAAAAATCTGAATGTTGAGATTAAAGTCAGAATTACGAGAAACAAAATCTTAAATCTTAGACTTAAGTCTGGATTCTGATTTTAAAGTCAGAATTCTGAGAATAAAGTTTTTTACATGTGGCCCTTATACTCTTCCATGAGATTCTTACATAAAAAAAGGATTGCAGTCATGATTGTGAGTATAAGGTGAGCGTCTGGGAGACATGGGCTCATAATCACAGCAGATGTGCACACAGGTGGAGGAGGTGAGGCCAAGGCTCAGTGTTATCACTGTGGGTTAATGGCACCCGGAGGCAAAACAGATGAGAAAAATGTAGAGCAGGAAGAGGAAATGACAGCAGCCTCTTCACTGACGCAGGAATATTCCACCGCTGACTCTGGCACTATGCACTTCTTTTTTTGTTTTTTTTTTTGTTTTTTAAGCACCGCGTCTGTTTTAAGATGTGCTGTTATCTCGAGTAGACAGGTGGAAACAAAATGTAATGAAAGAAACACCGGGTTTCGAACGAGGGACATGCACCAATAAGAGCGATAATGGGTTACAATTTTCTGCTCGACGGCCGCGCACAGGAAAGGTAGTTACACGGCGTCTCGAACACGACACAACTCATGCAGCGTCTGCCTCAATCTGATTAGCATTTATTCATGAACCACAAAAGAGCATTATGCCATTTTCAGGAAAACAAGTGTTTTCTTTCTCTATATCTCACTCTGTAGATGTTTATATATATATCTATATATCTATGCACTTTTAATGTCACCCCGACCAAGGAAACAGCCTTTAGAGTCATTTCATAATCATTACATAGAGTTGATAATATTATCATTACATTATTCATATGGATCATCGAGAATAAGATAAAAATCTAACTGGATCTCCGTTTAAAACACTTCACATTTAGTTATTTTTGGCTTTCACGTCAGCGTCGGCACAATAACTGACCTATGACTAAGCCTCACTCTCTTTTGAAATAAAACATACAAAAGCAAAAAGCAAAAGGTAAGACATTATTCTTTTTCCTTCCTCTTTGTTGTTTTACAGCGGTTGGCCTGTGTAATGTCACATTTGCCAGCTCCTTTTTTTTTTTTAATGGTAACTCCTGCTAAGATGATTTATTGTCAGTGACGTGTGAGGTGCTCATTGTTTGAGTTTCTACCGCTGGGTCACAGAGAAAGAAAGAAAACACAGAGAAAAAAACAATGAAATGAAAAACGAAGTTGAAGAAGAAAAACGAAATTGAAGAATTACTGTACATGTTAAAATACAGTATATGTATATATATACTGTATATATATATATATTTATAAATATAATTGACCAAATTACAGGGAACCAGAATCTCTTACATATTTATTCTTCTATTCCGCACATGCAGTAAAATAATATTATAATATCCTATAAACAACGAGGATTCTTTGTTTTACAAAACAAATTAAGAGCAACAGAAAATCTCTTGAGAAAAACAACAATATTCAACAATTAAGGCACAAAACATTTTGCCACAGACATCTGGGAACTGAAAAATATAGTATTTGACATTAGGATTAGATTAGGATTCATCCTACGGGCCGGATTGGATCCTCTGGTGGGCCGGTTCTAGCCCAAGGGCCTTACGTTTGACACCACGGGTGTAATTAGTTGCAAAAAATGTTACTACATATTTTAAGTGTAATGAAAAGAATTTTATTTTGTCGTGAGTGTCTTAATCTTCTATGGTGAACTTTACTTTGAGGGTTTTATTAAGACCCTTATTTTAAGAGCCTCAAGTTTCTTAATGACCTGAAAGAATAGAAAAATCTATGAATCTGTAACGTATTCTCTGTATGCGTTACCTGTTATATACATACATATATATATATATATGTGTATATATAGGTGTCAAACATACAGCCCGTGGGCCAGAACCAGCCCACCGGAGGGTCCATTCCGGCCAGCAGGACAAATTTGTAAAAATGTATTGTCAAATACTTTATATTACAGTTCCAGATACCTATGAATCTAATGGTTGTGTGTCTTTGTAGATTCACTGTGCACTTCTTGCACACGAGTTCTTGTTTATCAGTTATCATGTGGTGACCCCTGAACTATGACGGGTTTGTGTGTCGCTGAGATCGACTCGTCTACGGGGACAATGTTTCGTTACCATGTCATCCGTGTTATCTTCTTAATATAGCTACGCGACAAGTCGCACACATAGTGCACACACACACACACACACACAGAGTGCAGAGCTTAATTATCCCTTGATTACATAGACACTCACACACACGCGTGCACACATGCATGTGGACACACAAACACAAAGAGCCAGACAGTCTAATCAATTACCCCCGATTATCACTGATCTTCACACTCACACACACACAGATATATCCAACCAACCATCCCATGTTTCCATTACAATCTCTGTCATTTCCTCATGTAACCCCTCACTGAGAACATTTCGTCGTGCAGTTTCCGAAAGAAGCATGTGTAAGAAAGAAAGAAAGAAAGAAAGAAAGAAAGAAAGAAAAAAAGAAAAAGAAAGAAAGAAAATAAATCGAGGAAATGGAGTGAAAGTCAGAATAACTCTTTTTCGAACATCTTGTTTTTGGTATTTCTTGTGGCCTAGCCTCTTGCTGTGTGCTCCCTCTCTCCCTCTCTCTCTCCATCTCCATCTCCGCTGAGACTCTGTGGGTTTTAAATGGATGCTTTCTGACAAAGAGGAGGCAGATGTGATGAAAACTAAAGAACACAGCGACAGATAGAGGGTGGGAACCAGAGTGTGGATAGACAAATGGATAGAGATGATGGATAGATGGATGGAAGGATGGAAGTTGAGATAAATGGGTGGATTCGTCTCTTCCAAGCTCATTACCCCCTTTCACCTTGAAAGCTTGTCTGCGTTTTTTTCTCTCAGGGGGAAAAAACAAACCCCCAGACAAACTATCAAACTTACTAAACATGAGTGCGGATATTACATCTGTACGCATGAGCACACACACATTAAGGCTATTTATTCTCATATATATTGTACACACACACACACACACACACACTTACACAGTATAATGAGAGGTGTTGGCCTCCTGCAGAGGTTACGAACTTCAGGAGGTTTTCCCAAATACCTCTCCACGTCCCCCTTCAAGTTTTACACCCATTAAACATCCAGCTGCCGCTCACACACTCACTCATACAAACACAAACATTCACTCGACTTCCGCCCTCCTTTCACCTCAATGACGAGCCTCAGATTGAAATTCGAAAGCACAGGAATCCCAGTCACGGTGCAGCCTGCACCCTCTCGCTGTCTGACACATGGCCGTAGAGGGAATAAGCTGCAGCCAGGAGTTTTACTGAGCGCACATTAACGGCACAGTTGTAAAGCGCGGCCATAAAGAACGCACAAGAACACACAAAACAAATGCAACAGAATGGACCCGACACGACTCGATATTGATTTTTTGTTGGATGTACATTCAGCGGAGACATTAGCCACCCGCTGTTTGTACAGACAGACGCAGAGCGAGGGAACTACACTCACTGTTAGACCCGGGTCAGGACCAGTCAAGACCGGGGATTTGAGGAGCTTCACAGTGATTCACCCTATCTGTGCAGATGTTGCTTCGTGAAGCATCTGATATTATAAGTTAGGGTTAGTTTTGAATACTATTGTATAGTAGTTTTACTTTTTTGTAGATATCTGATGCAGTGATTTTGAACAGACGGGTACTGAGTCCTGTATTGGATCATTTCTGACAGTGGTGTTATTCCTTTCTCCACTTCCTGTTCATTTTAGGATTGATTTTAAAATGTTAATGTTGGTTTTAAAGCTCTTAATGGTTTGGCACCATCCTACCTCTCGGAAATTCTTCTTCTTCACGCTCCATGCCGAGCTCTGAGGTCTAATAACATGCTGATTTCAGATTTTAGTGCCAAATTCCCGACTAAAAAGCCAAGGCGATCAGGCCTGTTTCTGTAGCTGCTCCTAAACTTTGGAACAAATCACCCATGGAAATGAAATCTGCCCTCACTAGGACATTATTTAAATCGCTTTTAAAGACCCACTTCTTCTCCTTGGCCTTCACTTCAGGATAAAAAAAAATAGTCAACCCGGACACTTTGATGTGATTTTTTTCCCATTGTTTTACTTCTACTTTATTGATTTTATGTTTTACACCTTTTATGTTGCTGTGCCTTTAAATCTGTAAAGCACTTGGGTTGTTTTTTAAATGTGCTCTAGACATAAATTTGGCTTGACTTGACTTTATCCACGTTTTTATGTTGTTTTCAATGTATCTTATTGCCTCACGTGACCTATGCCTATTTATGTATTGTTCTGAACAGCACTGGTGGTTTTAAAGTGCTTTACAAACAAAGTTGGATTGGATCCCTTTACTTGCCTGATGGCCGCGTAGCGTGACTTCGTACCGGACAATGAACGACAACATTGAACAACTGCTGGGGACAGTTATTTTGGTACTATTCCTAATGGAAACGCAACAAAATGTCGTACCATAGTAAACTGTTCCACTCACAGTGTCAATTCTCCTCAGGGGAAAAACAAGAATAGGAAGCTGACATGGACTTCTCGCAAAAGCTAACGGGAAGTATGCTAACGTGGTTTGTGCTGTGCTACTTACAGGACTGATATCGTCTAGCGTGAATCATCGAAATTATTGTCTAATAAGTCAGTTTCCGGTGTGAAATACACCGCAGCGGAGCAGCGAGAAGACTTGGTAGACCCTTTGTAAGATCATCGTTTGCTTGCTACCCTCAGAGACACAATTAGCAATTTTGTGGCTGTGCACTTTCCGAAAGCATCTGCAAATGTGCGTCAAGAGTCTTACAAGAGTAGTTGACAGAACTTGACAAGCACATATGGTCTGTAGCTATAACCTGTCAGAAAAACCCAGGCTTATCCACACTGCGCATCCACTGAGAGGTGCCCGGCAGGAGGCTCCCCACTGTGGACACACACACACACCCGCTACTTCCACAAAAATAACAAAAATGAAAGCTGCTGCACCCGGTAGCCGGTAGCAACCTAGCCTTCAAAGACGACACCCTGCTGCAGTCTCAAGACGGTAATAAATTATTCTTTAATGGGGATAAATCATAATTCTGACATATTGGAAGAGATGTTGCTTCATCTTTGGTGTCCTCATTAAGCCCTGCTTGTCATGCTGTAGTGAACATTACAGTGTAATATCTGAGACCATTCACTGTGATAGTTTTAATATTTCAGACAGCAGTGAGGCCACCGTTAAAAAAAGGCTAACCCGTTATGCTGTGATATAAAGGATCTCAAGCTAATCTCCAAATCTCTGATAAACAAGGTCAGTTCACGATTTTCAGTTGGCTCAGTTCACATTCAGAGCCATGAGTTATTATATTTACTTTAAAGGTTTCCTCTTATTCACCAACTGGTTCTGTGTGTTTTCTTTTTTTGTAACCTTTGACAAGGTTACAGTGCAAAACCAAAAAAAAAAGAAAATCCATCCAAACCTCAATTTGTGCTTGTAATAAAAAGGTTTCCAGACCTTTGAGCCTTTCAGTCTTTTACAAGTTCAAACATGGGGAAAATGGCGGTTTTATTCTCCACTAAAAGACCTGGGAACCTTGTTACAGATGCATATTTTTCATCTGACATCAGTGCCATGGTAACCCCCCCCCCCCCCCCCCCCCCACACACACACACACCCCCGCAACCCACATACATAACCCGAGGTGTAATGGAAATGTCTGCTCCCCGTGTTCCTCTACAATCTCCTGCATCATTATAGCGGGCTGTGTGACATCCTCAAGCAGTGGATAATTAGGAAATGTGTTTCTCTTGTAAGATGAGTTCTGTGACCTTAGAAAGGGTCGCGATCCGGATCACTGCTTGTATTAAGAACACTGTCATGCTCACTGCAACTCTCTGCTAGTCACTGCACCGAAGTAACCCTTTAAAACTTATTATAGGTTAAAAAAAAAAATGTGTAAGCCTGATTTAACCAATTATTTTCAAAATGACCATGTAGGGTCAACCTGTTATACACAGAATGCTGTTTTCTTGTCATGGAGCTGCAGGTTGTCTTATTTTTACACTTTCACGACAGAAGTATCCTGTTATAACGCGATCTGAGTCTCGTTCATGAGTTGTTTCCCAAGCGGCTTCTGCTGCTAAAGAACCGCACCACATGTGAGTGCTGGTCACTGGATGCTAGAGTTACACAGTAAAGAGTAAAAGAGCAGGGGGAAAACAAACATCATTTTAGAGATAATCCAGGCCACATTTTCACGTGAAATGCATCAGGCAAGGTACGGCCCGGGTAATAGCTCTCTGTGTTTCTGTGTCTGCAGGGAAACACAAGGTTTTCTGCATCAGTCTCGTGTTTCCACACATGCTTACTCGACTTCACGTCCCATTGCAGTAGCAGCGGTTTCTCAACACAGAGTTGTATATGTGTTAAGCGCCAACAGATTCTCTCATGTAACCTCAGGAAAGTTTCTATGGTTACCGTCTTCTTCTTCTTCTTCTTCATTGTCTGGTTTGACCAAAACAAGAGCGCGACACCAACTGGACTGGAAAGTGTTGGTGCTAGAAAAAGCATTATGGTCAGTGTGGACTCAAACTGTAACCAACGTCTGCTTATGGTGTGTTTTCACAATGGTACAGTCCGGTACGGTTTGGATCAGGCCTACATTTCCACCGAGAACAGTACCTTTACTTGGTAGACGGGGTGTGGGCTGTGTCAGTAAGATACGTAACAGACAATAACGGAGCAACTGTCTCAACATGACGTCAAGCTTTATAGACTGCGGCCGGTGAAGAAACACGGTTTGCAAGGGAGCTAGGGATTGTCGCTCCAGCCGTACCGCACCATTACTCTTGAACCGCAAGGGAAGGGTGCCAAAAAATGGAGCGGTTGGGGCCCGTTATTTTAGTACTGTTCCAAACAAATACACTCACACGTGTCAATTCTCCTCAGGGGAAAAACAAGAAGAGGAAGCTGACAAGGACTTCTCCAGTCTTCCAGACTTCTCCAGAGTCCAGCGTGAATCATCTAAATTAGTGTCTACAAAGTCACGTGAAACCTTTTTCTGGTGTGAAATACACCGCACTGGAGCGGCAAGAAGACTTATACCCTCGTAAGATCATTGTTTCCTTGCTATCGCAACCTCAAAGACACAATTAGCAATGTTGTGGTCATGCACTTTCCGAAAGCATCTGTAAATGTGTGTCATAAGTCTTGGAACCGCAAGGGAAGGGTGCCAAAAAATGGAACAATTGAAGCCCCTTATTTTGGTACTATTCCTAATGGAAACGCCAAAAAAAAAAAAACATACCGTACTGAACCGAACCGTTCCACGTGGTGGAAACACGCCAATAGGGCCCGCGTATATAGGACCACTGCAGAAATGGGCAGATGACTAAATCTACGTCAACACAGAAAGTACCAGGCCTAGATTTTGGCGTTACAGTGTCCCACTAGCCCCTTTATCCAGAATTATACAAGCAAGGGTAAGTGCAGAGTTTCTCTCCCAACAATCTGCCTGATCACAAGAAAAACCCACAGCTTGTAACCAAAAAGTTACAACACTCTTAACTAGCTTGTTTACTCAATAGCTTCGTGAGGCACCCAGGTCAGAGATTTACAGGCGGATAAGTGATTCCAGATCCCGTAATGTTTAGCTGTTAGTTGTTGAAATTTAAAGTCCCCGCGAGGACACATAAAGAAAAAAAAAACAGGATATCAGTCTCTTCTGCAGTTTCCCCCCATGGGTTCAATTTGTTAACACTAGCCTTTGCAGAGAGGAGAACGTTCGTATAAATAAGCTCCAGCCTTGAAGTTTTGGGTGCACTCCCCACAGTTGGAACGCATTATATTCTCTAAACAATCTCACTCCACATTTGGCTCGTGGAAAAAGGACCGGGATGAACTTTCAAGGGTTTTCAAGGGTTCAGAGTTTTATTGGCACCGTCGTCACCTACATGGCCAAACCGAGTAAACGCATAAACATGTCACAGTTTCAATAAAATACTCCACACCCTTGTGTGTGTTAATGTGTTGATCTCAGGGCGATTTGGAAAGGATCAAATTAACTTGTTGACTAAAACGACCCTGACAGTCGGCGCTGTAAATAATCTGAACGAGGCCAATTTATGAGTAGGATGATGTTTTGTCCCGTCATTATTATTGTTATCACTTTTTGTTTTGTCTTTGCAGAGCTCGCTGGAAACCTTGCACAAGCGGAGAGGATAAAAAATGGCCTTTTGTCACCCGACTGTGTCCACATAAAGAAGCGTTTAATGCAAATGTGCGGTGATCCATCACCGGACTGGAGCTTACTCACAGCGAGTCGCCTTCACACACACACACACACACAAACACACATGCGTGTAAACGGCCACACACTCGTACACAGAGCTGTCCCTGTGAGTGGGTTCAGTAGTTTAATGAAGATTATTGATGGTGAGGCTACAGCGTCGCTGGTGTAATTAGTGTGATGTCTCACACCTACATGTCTGTGGCTCCATTCATTCAGTGCACATTCTTGTCCTTATGCATGTGAATGTGCGTTCACACACACACAGATATCAGTACAGCACACTTGTGTTAAAATCCCAAAACACTGTAAATGCTCCCCCACCCTGTATTAT
Source organism: Solea solea (assembly GCF_958295425.1). Classification (NCBI taxonomy): domain Eukaryota; kingdom Metazoa; phylum Chordata; class Actinopteri; order Pleuronectiformes; family Soleidae; genus Solea; species Solea solea. The sequence continues at coordinate 6,586,600 of NC_081153.1, read as the reverse complement.
GCACTGAATTTGCATCACTGCTGTGTGTGTGTGTGTGTGTGTGTGTGTTTGTTCATCGCCAAATATATTTTTAGTCTTATTCTGCTCGGCTGAATGCAGCGAGCTGATTGGATCCAGACCTTGGCTGTTGATAGTGATCAACAAAACCAGCTGAGTGAAAAACAGCCATCACCCTCCCTCTCTCTCTCTCGTTTCATCCCTTTCAGCCACTCTCACTCAATCCAGCGCACTCTTCCACCTCCCTCGCTCTTAAATGGGGTGGTTTGTGGTCGGGTGACTCATTTCTGAGCAACTCTGGACCACGGAGGAGAGCGAAAAAACGAGGGGAGAGACAGAGAGAGAAAGAAGTAAGGGGTTTTATAAAGGGGCCCGGGAGATTAGAAAGAAAATGAGGGGGGGAAAAAAGACAGAAAAGTGGGGAATGAAAATGTGCTCTCAGTTCAGATGGCTCACTTCCATCCTTTAAAGAAAAAAGGAGGGAGAGAGAAGGGGAAGGGGAGAGAGAGGGGGAGAGAGGATGGGGGAGCCATCAGGGCAGGAAAGCAGCCAAACCAGTATGGACAGGATTAAAGCTCTGTAAAGCTACTGCTCTTTTCACTCCTCCTCCTCCTCCTCTTCACCCCCCCCATACTCTTCCTTTCTGCCTCTGCTCTTTCCATGAATATGATCACGAGCATGAAAATGAAAAGTAAACATCAGAACTCCACCGCAGATTTACCTCATGTGTCACGTTGTTGATGGAAGACTGACAATGTGTCGACACAGTGCCCTCAACGCAGTGAGGTATCTGATGTACACGTACGTGAGCGGTACACACTTGCTTTCCGGGATAGTTACAAAAAACGGAGACAAAAATGGTCAACTGCGGTAAATTGTGCCAACAGAGTTCTGTGTCACTGCATCAGCTCTCTCTACCTGGACTCACAAACAGCCGAGCAGAAAAGTGTCGCTGTGATAAATACTGGAATTATGGGGCATGGACCGTCTACGGCTGCGTTTTTCTTTCCAAACGAGACCCAAAAATGATTTTTGCTGTTTTTGCTGTTTGAACCCGATCGGAGTCAGAAAATGAAGAAAATGTTCAAACCCTACAGGCATTTCTCTTTTTTTTTTGTGCAAACCTAAGCCAAATCTGCCTTGGATTCAGTTTTTTCGTGTCTGAACCTAAGGCAAGCCTGACAGGCATTGAGTATCTGAACTTGAGTAGAAGCAGCAAGAGAACCAACCCCAGCAGACATTACTGTATGTGCCTGGTGCTCGAACCTGTCTGGTATTCGGGTTTTTTGTGTTTGTCTAGTTTCCATGGTGATTACCATAGCATGTGGAATGTAAATGACGCCCAATATGCACAGAGATAATGTAATACATACATATATGTTGTTTTCATTTAACTAGGAAAAAACTCATTGAGATTAAACATCTCTTTTACAAGAGTTTCCTGGCCATGACAGGCATCAGCATAGTCACACATACACACAAACACACGGTGGACACACACATTGAAATCACTTAGCATCCAAAACTGCAAACATTTCAAGGTCAGCTACAATAATAAAAAAACCTCAGGCAAAACATCTACAGCCAGATGTTTCTTCCTCTAGGTCATCCAATTTCCCCTTAAAAGTGTTCCAACTCCTTTTGTTTCAAAAGTTTTCGGTAAGGGAGCAGCAAACCTAAACACTTTTTGCTCATCACTGTACACTGTTCAGTGTACAGTGATGAGTAAGCGCTTTAAAACCAGTGATGAACCTTCAGAGCTCCATGGTACACAGTGTCAAGAGCATGTAAGCTTTGAGACGAGGCTTGCATATATACAGTGCAACATCAAGGGGGCAGCAACCAGTCTCCTTTTTCGATTTTTTAAAAATAAAAACCCAGTTTCAGTCTCAATCTTTTTGCCAGCTGCTGAATGTGCCTTGCGAAAGAGAGGGATTCATCAGTGAATATCCCAAGATATCTGTAACTGGAAACACACTCAGAGAGGATTGAGGGCAGATTTTGTGGTTTTCGATTTTGAAAATAAGATATAATATGGCGTTACAAACACACGCTTATGTACTCATACTCACCAACTCTTCACAGAATTGCTGCAAAAGCAACATCACTCATCGTTCCATTTCTAATAAACCACTAGTTTTTGACATGAATGCAAGAGATTCAGAGGCGCAGCAGCGCGTTTCATTTCATAACAAATTTGGTTTCTTGATTAAAAACAGAAGATATTTCAGGTTGCGGTTTACCTCTGCTCTTCAAAGCCTCCGCCACCTCACAATCAAGGGTTACTTTACTCACAACAAAGGGCAGATGGTGCACAGTAAAGAAACGGTGGTTTATTGGAACCAGATAGCGGTAATTAGCAAATAATTGCTGCAGACAAACATTTGTAATCACTTCACACTTTTCCGTGTTCCTCTCCGAAAAAACCCCCAAAAAAACCCAATGATCTTTGACTGTTGAATATTTACGAGTCTGACTGTGAGAGTTTCTCTTGATTTCTAACATCACTTAGAGGACATTTACTTGTATTAAATAGCACTATCAGTTCCACACCGATGATGTGAAAGGTTCCTGTGGAGAGTGGACACAGCAGACTCGTATAAACTGCAGAACAATTTACAGATGTGGACAGGGATTTAGAGGTCAGGAACTAGCCTTCCTCCTTCCTCTTTCCTGCCGATCCTCTCCTCACCTCTTGCTCACTATCTCCGTCTCTTTGCTTCCTAGAGGTGTAACCTTTCCTCTCTGCCTCCCCGAAACATCTAACCTACATCCTTCCTTCTCTCCGCCGTCCTGACCTCCCACGCCTCCTCCCACTCTCTCTCTCTCTCTCTGTCTGTCTCCCGCCACATTGATCAGTCCGTAGTGGATTAGCTGCAGACTGTGATAGCAGTCTGACCTCAGCTGGACCCAAACAAGACCCGCTGGTTAATTGAAAGTCATTGCACTAGTCTGCAGGATTAGAGACCGTGCTGTCTGGCCCCGTCATTACAGACACACACACACACACACACACAAATAAACACAAACAGAGCGAGATGTACACCTTTTCTTATTGAGGTCTTTGAATATGTCGAGCAAGAAGGCAGAAGGGAAAAAGGATTCTGCAGAGCAGATACAACTGAGAAATATGATTAAACCCTCGACACAAATTGGATGCCTTGCATGTGTTTGTGTGTTTAACCCTGCAGAATTAAAATCAATCAGTGTGCACGCGCTGTAACTGCTTAAAGGAGCTGCACGTAAGAACTGTGGCAACCTCACGTCTCTGAGGAGGAGAGGAGTTGTGGTGGACGAGAGCCAACCTGTGGATAGTAGATGGCACTTGAAGAAGAAGAAGAAGCAATAAATGGTTTCATTGAATTAAATATACCATTATTATACTGTTTTTTTTGCAACTTCATAGATCAACTGGAGAGCACCCAACATAAACAAGCTGAAAGGAGGCTTCCTAGTGTAGCAGAGGCAGACACACCTCACTCAATAAATGAATTCAGCACCAGTGCCTGTATATTGGAACAAGGACAGTAGTTTAATGAAATGGCAACGTCAAACTACCACATAATGAGTGTTTAACTGTATCTGCATGTGGCATAGAAATGCACGAGGGGCTGCAGAGTATTGGCTCAGGGTGTTTAACGGTGAAATGGAAAAAGGGGAGCAGAAGAGCAGAGGTAATCATAGACTGTTCCCTTGGCAAGCTTCACCTGCAGGTAACACCGCTGACATCTGACCCTGTGAGTCCAGTGATGAATGATTTTGTGTGCGAGTCCAGAGCCAAATGTGCATGTAACAGGATAAATGTGTGTGTGCAGAAGCAGATACCACATCAGTGCTTCCCCTAGCTTTCCCACAGTGGGAGCCGCCAGCTCGCCGCGAATGAAACGCACGTCTACTAATGACATTTCCTTGTGTATTTTGATTGTGTGGTTAGCGATTAGCTCTCTTGTTCCTTCCTTCTCTTGCCTCTGCTCTTGTGTGTCTACTGAGGGTGTGGCTTATGCACATAAAGAAACAGAGACAAGGAGAGATTGTCAGAGCAAACAGTGAATTTAATGTATCACTTGCAATAAATGCTCACTAAAAATAAAGTTGGACATCAGAATCAGCCGGGAATATCAATGATTATTAAACAGGCTACTAAACCTGCTGGGGCTGCTTAACCTGAACCTGGTAACTTGACCTACTGGTGTAGCCGACTTTTGATTCAACGGTTGTGGGTTCGATTCCCAGCTTCACTAGTCTACATGCCGACGTGTCCCTGGGCAAGACACTTAACCCTAGTAGGTTAACATATGTCACTGATCTCTCTCTCTCTCTCTGTCCTCATCTTGCAGGTTGCAGGATCCAGATCCAATTTCTATTATTATGCTATAACTCGATATCGAAAGTTGATATCAGTATAATTTTTTATCAAATTTAAAAATTTCTGCAGCTGCTCATATAAATGACATCATAGTCCTATGAACATGTCATCACTGACTCTAACTGTCCTGTATAAACTTAGAACTTGATACAGTTGTTGCATATCTGCTCCTGGTCTCTCTCTTCTGTCTCGACCTCATCTCCCTCTTGTCCTTTTTCTCCCCCATTTCTGTCCCCCATTTTTTCCTTTCACCCCAACCGGTCGAGGCAGATGGCGGCACATCTGTGAGATTGGTTCTGTCAGAGATTTCTTCTTGTTAAAAGGGAGTTTTTCTTCTCTCCACTGATGCCTAGTGCTTGCTCATTGTCTGAATTGAATTGATGCTACATTTTGTTTGACAAAACGTGGAAAGCAGCCTCCGTGTGGTGTGCTGTGTTAGCTTAAATGCAGCTCGATCCTGCGCTGGAATATTTAGATGATTTGATCGGCCGCTGCTTGCGATGCAGCTTCGATAACTGAACCTTTTTTTCTTTTTAATTTCTGCAGCACAAGCAGAGCAAAAGCGACGCAGCGAGGCAACGTATGACACAGCCGCACTCAAAGTGATGGATGACGCGAGAACACCGCGAGACCTCGAAATACAGTTAAACCATACGGAAAACACTGAAGGGTATTCACATGCAAAATGTAGCATGGAGAACTGAGTGTCTGCACCACATAATAAATCCACCGAATTAGAGAGCATCGACTTTCGTTGATGGAAGGGGCTGCACACAATCTTTCTTTGTGCCTGGGTTGAATTATTACATGCCTGGAGCCAGAGAGCTGAAGGAGTTCGGACGTTGTTGGCGGACGTAGAAAACCCAAAAACCACAACTACTGAAGAGAGAGAGGCAGAGAACTGGGGAGGAATGGATATACTGTACACTCAACGGATACAGTACACAGTGAGTCCATGTGTGAGTGTGTGCTTGCGCGGGTCAACAGCACGTTGCCTCTCTCTGATCAAAACCAAGAGTACCGCAGCAGCTCGCCTCAGCTCCATCAATGACTTCACCCTTTCTCTTTTGGCTGGAGCAGTAAATGGAAAAGTCTTGAAACCCTTCGATGCATCGACCCACACAGGCCCCATAACGTTAAATATTTAGGAAAGGAACGTAGGGAGACAAGTACTTCTCTTTAAAATATTTAGACTCTATACCACGCAACATTCAACTCCCCTCAGTCCTTCTGCTCCCATTCCAACTCTGCTAGCGATGAATCAATAATATATCCTGATACATTTCATACCAGAGGCCGGGTTTCGGTGGACGAGAAGTAAGTTTCTGGATGGATGGCTGGATGGCAGTCACAGGGGGTGAACTTTCCAAACACTGAGGTAATCACAGTGACAAGAGTGACATTTTAAAGCCCATTCTCAGACTGGGAATTGATTGACAACACTGCTGTTCTACAAGGTCCACAAAAAGACAGGGGGGTGGGAAGACCCCTGACAACTGGTGGTCAATTCAGAGCAAGAACTGCAAGAATAAAACGTTATCAATATCTCTCTTTGAGGTTTCAAGACTGGTCATTAACTACCAGCAGGATGACAGCAAATAGCAATTTAATCAAAGAAAAAGGGGAGATAATGCAGATATTTCTTCCGAGCTGAATGAGGTTATTATGTGCAGTCAGAGTGTTACATACAATAGACAGCATTCAGCTTGCTTCCTGTCTGAAGTGGGAAATCAGTAAAGTGATTCATGCATTGTTTAGATGTGAACGGGGGGACAGCAGGCGAAATGTGCCGTCACCCTGTACAGGAGGATCCAGAACATTCTGAGTGAATGTTATATTTTCAATAGTATTAGCAGTCCCCCCCCCCACTGTTTGACAGCCCTTTTATTAGCACTTTTCGTTTTAGCAAAGAATTCCTGCCCTCGTAAGTGGCATTACTGTGTGTCATCAGATGGGTGTAATGTTCTGTGTGATCATGTTGGTGCAATTTGTGTCTATCGTGTATGTCGTGAGAGGGATGTGATTCCCAGAAGCCTGCATATTTTAGTTTAGGGGGTTTTTACCATCAGCGTTTGCTGAAGTTACTCAGATTTCTGGTATCTGATTTCAGTCGGATAACGCATGACCATTTGTAAGTAAAGGTGGAAATACTGTACACCCAAGACACATCAAGGATGTATGGTTATCCGATCTACCAGACCACTTCTGGACAAGGTCGGAGACGCATTGTGACCACATTGAACAGAAGTGGAAATTAAATGCAGTGCGTTGGTGGCGCCGAGCACAGCTAACGTGAAATCGGCGACAAAAGTGTGCAGTCTCCCCTTGCTTTTGTTAGGTTTCCACTTCTTCTCTTGCTCTGCTGCTGGAAATCTTTGCAGAAGAAGAGGGGGAGATGACCGTGGACACCAGAGATGCATGTTATTACCAGGTATAACTGCATGTGGTGAAGTGCTAGCAGATCAGGGGGCCGAAGAGCTCTGGGCTACCACATAACAGAACCTCGACCACATTGCGCCCAATGTGCGTGACACATCTACACATTGACTTGGTATGTAATGTAACAGATTGTTCCCAAGTTGTACCTCTCGTATTCTTCTGTGCTGGTGATAAAAACAAGTGGGAAGCAGTTGCTACCTGGACCAGCACTCCCGTATCTCGTCTCGTTTATTATGTTGTTAACTTTATGAACAGTTTAGGCGAAGCTCGGATGCTCGGTTACAGTAATTTGGCTGCACAACACACTTTTCTTGCATTCAGCCTTCAGTTTGTTGCTTGTTTGAGACCAGACAATTGGAATTGGAACATGATGAATGGCTCAGGAATTAAAGGGGACTGCAGGATTCTTTCAAAGTCAACACTGTGTTTGGAATGTTTCTAGCATTGTTCTATGATGTCAGACATCTGTTACGTGTTGAATTCAGGTGTTTCAATCAGGCTTTGGTCTAGGCCCCTTAGCTCAATGAAGGACAATCTTCAGCATACAAAGACATTTTTGGACAATGCTATGCTCCCAACTTTGTGGCTGCAGTCTGAGGAAGGGTCTTTTCTGTTCCAACACCATTGTGCCACAGTGCACAGAGCAGGGACTATAAAGACATGGTTTGACTTCAAGTTTGGTGTGGAAGAACTTGAGTGACCTGACCTGAACCCCATTGAGCACCTTTGGGATGAGCTGGAACAGAGATTGTGAGCCAGTGTCTGACCTCATAAATGTTTGACAGAGTGAATGGACACAAATTCACATAAAAATGTGTCTTCCAAGAAGTGTGGAAGCTGTTATGGCTGCAAAAGTGGGACCATCAATGGAATTATTCAGAATATAAACTTCAGTATGAAAGCCCTTGTGTTTTTTGTTTTCAGTTGGCTCTTCTTCTGTGCATTGTCTCATCTGTCCAGATTCACATCAACACTACAAAGGTTTTTCTGTCTCACTCTCAGAATAGGCAGCACACTGAACGCTGTCTGCTGTATGTGAAACACTGACTATGCATAAATACATCACACTTCCCACTTTAATGTTAAGGCAAGGTTCATGCTTCCTTACTCACTAAGATTAACTTTACATGTACTCAGCTGGTGGGGGTTCTTTCACGGCAGCTCTTTAAGCGTGAATGATGTTCCTCGATGAGGAACCGTGAACGCCATGTGTAAAATCTCCACGAGTAGAGACCTTACTTCTGTTAGACAGCGAATAAAGCCCTCTGCCGTTCGAAAGGTCTCACCGCAGTTCAGTTCTCTTTGTCTCTGGCACCGCTTCTGTCTTAAAGGACAAAAACATAAAAAAAAATAAAAGGGACTGCCAGCAGCTCAGAATGTAACACCAACTTTTGGCTTGCTTCCCAGAAAATAATCGAGCACTGAGACTTGTGGTAGAAATAACCACTTTTTTATTCCATGCAGCCAACAACCTCCACACTTGCTCTGTCTTCACCTCTTGAACCCTATTTTTTGTTCATTTCCAGTTAATCAATGCCCTAATCCCTTCTTTTCAAGCTGCTAATTTGTTCCTGTACCACACACCCACTTTCTCAAATTATTATTCTCTGTGGAAGGATTTTGTATTTCAAGCCAATTATAAGACTTATGCCAATTAGACATCAATTATATAGAGTACCAGAATGGCAAATTTCTCAACATGTACATTTACTTGCATTTGTTTTCCCTTAATGAATGGATGTCCTACAGGCCAAGAAGAAACTGTCCCTGCACATGAATGTGACTGATGTAAGTGTAGCGCCTTCCAGGGGACAACAGGTGGAAAAGTTAGTGAGATGAGTGGGTGGAGCTTTTGGTTATTGCTTGAATTCTGAAGAGGTAGTGAACACTGGATACGTCATCCAGGCAGGGCAAAGGGCAACCAGTGACTTAGCATTAATAATAGAAGGAGCTCTCCTTTCTCCTGAATGATAGTCTACCAGCCCTACCAGCAACTAAAAGGCTACCAGCAGCTTCTAGAAGGCTGCCTACCAGCAGCTTCTAGAAGGCTACCAGCAGTTTCTAGAAGGCTGCCTACCAGCAGCTTCTCGAGGGCTACTAGCATATTTAGAGGGCTACCAGCAGTTTCTACAAGGCTACTAGCATATTTTAGAGGGCTACCAGCAGTTTCCATAAGTAGTTTGCTTAGTTTCAGGAAAAATAGGCACAACATTTTCTTTTATCAGACTGACAAAAAGGGAAACTTACAGTGAAAGTAACTGTTAATGGAGCCTCATGTTCACGACTGATTACAGAGTTTTGGGTGATTAACAACAAACCACAACAAAACCTCTGCTATCCAGAGCAGAATTTATGTTTTCTAAAAGACAACATAAAAAAAAGTCAGGCAGACATGGGAACACATTCACACTCCACACAGACAAAACCTGAATTTAAACAGACAACCTATTTGCTGTGGGGCAAGAGTGTGGATCTACAGTGCAAAACCATGTTTGACATTTCAGTGTTTTAGCACCGACTCCACACACACAGTGAAGGAATGGAGATGTGTTTTTAGGAAGGACACACACTGCTGTTGCATTCACAGACTGATGTTGAGGCTGAACTCTTGACCATTAAGTAATTGGACCTTTTTTTCCCCTTCACTCAAGTCCACCCAGCTGCCCTAAATCATCCATCTAACACCCTCGATGTCCCCTGTTCTCTGCTCTCACTACTGATGCACTTTCACTTTTAGATCTAACACAGTTCTATCATGGCATCAGCAAATTCTTGCTTTTGACTGACCAGGGTGCACACAGAGAAGCAAAGTGATGTTACCCGTTGTTGTTTAAAAGCTGAAGTTATGCAATTTAGCCAACGCCATCAGAAAAAGATCATATTTGCAGAGGGTGGAGTTGGGGTGGGGGAGTGACAGCAACAGCGTGGCAGGTTGACATCTGCTGTCAATCACGCCATAGCCACACCCTAAAGCATACTAAGCTTAATGGTCTATCTGAATATAAATGGGACCATGATTCACAAAATGGATGTCACGCTGTGTTGAAAAAGACCCACATTGAGGCCAGAAAAAAAGTTAATTCATGCCATAAATCAAGTGAGAAGTCGGCTCATTTTCACACAGACTTGCACATACGTCTGTAATGTATATGCAATCGATGTTTTCAGAGGATGATGTGACTCTGATGTCGCGGTCACATCACTCACAGCTGGACGTTTGCCTTCAACTGTTGACCTTTCAGCTCGTCTAATTTGTAAACCCAGTACGATAATATGATTTCTATGTATTTTTTTCCAATTTATAATCTGAAATAGTTGATATATTACTTTCTGATCGTAAAATGATTCTAAAGAAATGAAGGAATATTCCCCAAAATGTATTTCTCTTCCTTCCTTCCTTTGTTTCTTTGCTCCTGCACTGTAGGAGGTAAGCTGTTGACTGGAAGGTCATCCCGCTGTGAGACAGATAGAGAAATAGACTGAAGTTACTGCTGCAGCGTCACAGTGATTCAGGAGTGAGATATAATCCTCCCCTTCAACTCAAATCTCTCCCTCCATGTTTGTGTGTATTTGTGTATTCCCTGCAGGTCTGTGTGCGTGATAAGCCATCGCCTACAGACTCCCTCTCTCTCTCTCTGTCTCACCCTCTCTCTCATTCACTCTTATCGTCCTGGCAGGCGTTACCTCAGCGTGACCACAGCTCAAACACAGCTCCACCTGGGGGGCAACTTCCATTCAGCTTTGTTTTTGATTGTCACAAACGTTTTTTTTTTTATAATATCTATACACAGATAACGCTCTCCTCCTAGTGCTGCTTCTCATTGTGTATGTGTGTGTGTGTGGGGGGGGGGGGGGGGGGGACCTTCATGGGGAAATCACTTGGCTGTGGAAATGAATCTCATCTGAATAAAATCAATCCCCATCTCCCTGATGAGATGTGGATGCACCTGAATCATCAGAATAACAGCCCCTGATAGGAGATCAGTAATTATGCAGATCAAAACTCAAAATGAAAGTATGTAAAAAAAACACCCAAACTTAATCTACTCAAAATGTAAAAGATCAAAATATAATTAATGCCAGGTTTAACTATAATATGCCAGTGTACCTTGAAGATTGTGAGGTAAAATTAGTTTATAATGTTTTATAAACTAATATTTGATACAATGGACAACAGTTGGAAACGTTGGTGAGCTGAGTGGGTGGAGCTTTTGGTTATTGCGTGAATTCTGGAGAGGTAGTGAAAACTGGATATGTTATCCAGGGAGGGCAAAGGGCAACCAGTGACTTAGCATTAATAATCATAGAAGGAGCTCTCCTTTCTCCTGAATGATAGAAGTCTACCAGCCCTACCAGCAACTATAAGGCTACCTGAAGCTTCTAGAAGACTACCAGAAGATTCCAGAGAACAACCAGCAACTTGAGCAAGGCTACCAGCAGCTTCTAGATGGCTACCAGCAGTTTGAAGAGGGCTACCAGAAGCTTCTAGAAGGCTAACAGCCACTTCCGCGCACATGTCAGTGTAAACAAGAGGTTGATTCTTATACAAGGCTAACAACAGCTTCCAGAAAGCAACCAACATCTTATAGAAGGCTACCAGCAGGTTCTAGAGGGCTACCAACAACTTATAGAAAGCTATCAACAACTTATAGAAGGCTACCAACATCTTATAGAAGGCTACCAGCAGCTTCTAGAGGGCTACCAACAGCTTATAGAAAGCTACCAAAAACTTATATAAGGCTACCAACAACTTATAGAAAGCTACCAACAACTTAAAGAAGGCTACCAGCAAAAAAGACAGAAAGTGGCAATTTGTGTTTTCCTCCACTCGTTTAAGCAAAAATAATCAAACAAAAAGAAACCTTGCTGGGGCCGATGCTAGCCTAAATCAAGATAAACACAAGTAGTATTTTACCAGTTAAGTTAACAGGTAGTCCAACTTCCTTACTTTCCTTCTTTGCAAAGAAATAAAGGATTACTTTTCCCTCCATGACTGATGCAACGTCAGGAGTTCAGGAGACTCTCAATACTGACTGACTTTTGCAAATGTGTCTTTTTTTGCTCCAATTCAACCACAATATTTACAAGTTTGTTTAGAACCACACACAAACACACATTGTTGAGAATCAGAATATGTGTTACACATATCATTTTCTTCCTATAATCCACTATAAACACATGCACGATGGTATTGATATCTGAATAATAGTGAAAATGGATTCAGAATCAAAGGTTACGTCCATAACTTTTTCCCCCTGCTGTTTGTTTCAGGCAGACGCTCCAGTTTTGCGGCCTGGAAGAAACGCAATATGTCAGGAAGTGAGGATTAGATGGGATCCGACGAGTTGTCTAAACAGCCGCTCATTGCCTGTCTGTTGCTATAGCAACACATTATATAAATATATATATATATATACACAGTATGCAGCATAGACACACACAGACAGAGAGAGCCCCAAAGAGTTGCAGCGACATGATAGTTAGCTGGAGATTTATGTCTGTGTTTAATGTGCGTGTGTGTCAGAGAGCAGTCGGAGGAGAGCGAGTGAGATTTACATATTATGTGTGACTCACCCTGAGCTGTATGTATCTTGCATTGGCAGACTGTGCATGTTCCTCCAACAGATTACTAATTAAGTGCCGCCGTCATAATTAATCACATTATTACATTCATAATAAATCATTATAATAACTGTCATTATAATATCCAGTCTGGCAGTGATTAAATAGAACAGTTACACAACTGTTCCTGGTCATTCTGTCCACTCTGTTCCTCCCACACCCTCCATTCTTCTGTCCTAAAGACTCAAGACAGGTTATCACTCTCTCCCTTATTCGTATAAAATGTTTCTTCTTGGGGATTCTTTTCCCTCCATTATCACCAATTCCTGTTGGGTTTATCTGTAATATAAGTATCAACCTCACCAGTTAAAGGGCCTTGTCGAATCCTTGCATCATGTCATGGAAAACCCGTTTAAACCTGATTTTTCACGACAAGCAGAAGTGAGGTATTAGTAACTTTGTTTAAAGCGACTGATTCACCTATTGATGTCACGCTTTTCTTCAACTAAGACGCCATTGATCGAAAAAGTCGACAGAGTTACAAGAGCATATCGACAAACCAACCGATTCGATTAAAGCCCAAGCGACGTTGGGGATATTTAGGTTAGAAAGAGGGTTACCTGTAAGTCCAAGAGTCAGTGCCAAGTCAGTTTCCCCCACGGCAAATCATCATTTGATTATTGTACGCACAGAGCTGCATGGTCCAATATGTCCCTGAGTGCACAAGGGGAATCGCTGTGTGCCTGCGAGTGTGTGTGTGGTCCCAGTTTATCTTAAAGCTATCTCACTTGCCGCAGGCGATCCAGGAAACGCTTCTCCACTGGTTCCCTCAGATGCGACTATGTGTGCGTGTGTGTGTGTGTTTGAACGGCAACAACTGCCCCCAGCCCAGTGCCAGCTGGGCTGCCCATGAAAGGACTGGATGAGGTTTGATGGGTAGAGGGAGAAGAGGACACAGGGTCACGGCCTCCTGCCAGCGTGGTCTTTCAAACTGCACCATAGTCATAGTCACAGTTTTTCAGAGGACTTTCCTCACAATCTGTGACCGTCCAGTTGTCCCTCCATTCCCAGCACCTCATTTTTATCTTGTTTTCCTGCTGACCCCCTCATCTCGTCTCTTCACCCCCCCCCCATCCCCTGCCAACATCTATTCCCACTCTCTCTGAGCAGTGAGTGCTGGGCAGATTCAGCTGGCACCGCAGCGTTTAAGCAAGTCATGTGTAAAACTAGCAGCATGTGCACATGTGAACAGATGTGAGTTCAGGTTCAGGTTGTGTGTGTGTGTGTGTGTGTGTGTGTGTGTACTTTCAAACCATAAAAACACATTCCAATTGAAAATAGACAGCCACAGACGTGCATCAGACCATCTGGAGCCATTGCTGCGGGGTCCAGCAGAGGGTGCTGTGAGCAACGCTTGGCTTTAGATGCAGTTTGAATGCCTTAACGGCCCATCAGAGAAACATCCCACACGAGCTGAACCGTCCTCCTGAGTGGACAAACGTGACACCGGAGGGTCTAGAAAGTGGCTTGTGGACGGCAAAATAAGGGACAAAGCTGCTGACTCAACTGTAGCAGAGATGGAGGCATCACAGACAGGCAGGCTTCATCCTTGTGTGACTAATAGTAGGAATAACGTGTCATTTAAGAACTCTCTTGGAACAGTGACTGCCTGTGTGTACTGTGTGTAGAGGCTGTGGTGGTTTGCAGTACACATTTCATTCTAGTAAAAGAAGTATCTCGCTGTCTCACAGTGGCGTTTCCTCCCGAGAGCGAGAAAATGGACTCTGTGTGTGTTTATGAGGTCTCTCAAGATGCCTCTAAGTGCCATCCACGCTCTTCCTTCCAGCACCTCTTCATCCCTCCTCTCCATAACCTCTTCCTCCTTCTACAAACCCAACACTTTCTACTCAGGCAACCCCTCCTCGTCCTACTTCAAGTCAAGGCCCCAGCGGAGGCTGAGGGGAGGATCATAACACATGACGGCTGCTTGACAGCGACAGCGTGGTGCTTTTATGTAGCATTTAACAGAACAGAGAGGAGCCGTTCAGTGTTCTCAGCAGGGGAAATTAGCCCAGTGTGTTGGGGACATATACATAGAAAGATCTAGAGTATTAACTCTTACATTATTGAGAGCTGGAGCTGGCTTCTATGGTGACAGTTAGTGACAAGTCCTTTGCTCATAATGGCTTCACTTTGGGAAATGAAGATGTCTCCTGAACAAAAGCACGGTGACTGTGATCCAAGGACAGCACGACTTTGGATGTTTAAAGAAGAAAGTGAAAATGACGTTAAGCCGTTTTTTTTTTGTAAAGTGTTTTTAGTACACGTTTTCATTTTACGTCTGAAATGATTACAGTAAATGTGACAAAGTCTAGGAATGTCCATTAAAAGTTTAAATGCTTGTGGGAGGTGGAAAAGTCAGCGTACTGATAAAGGGTAAATGTGAATAAGTGCAATAAAAATAGATTCAGCAACTGAGTGTGAGAAGCGAGGACGAGTACAATAATGGACGGAAGCGGCCACAAAGAAAAAACACAACAATGCATCAGCAGCTACTGGCGCTCTTTATTCACACCGTGTGCCTTGTTATCCTTCACCTGGACTTTTGCACCAACTACACACATTTAAACATTTTGTTAAATGTAAATATGCAATACATTTTAACCCTTCTGTGACCATCCTGTCGTCGCTGACAGAATTTGGCATGTGTACTTGTCATTACCGTAACTCCTGTGATCTCTAGAAAATTCCAGAACTATGGACTGGCGATCTGTCCAGGGTGTGACCCCGCCTTTCGCCCTATGTCCTGAGATTGGCAGAGCTCCTCATGTGGAGGATAAAGCAGTAGAAGATGGATGGACAGATCATGCGCCGTCATATATGCGCACATATACTTGTCATTACCGTAGCCCCCAGGACTTTGACGACCACACAATCACAGACAAGATTCACCAGCGCATCAGCTTATTCCTAACGGCCAGATATCGAAAGTGAAAGATATGTTGGAAAATGGAGCAGAAGCACTCGCTCACTGAACATTTTTTGACAATACTACAGCCATAAAATCAACATACAAGGATGCTAGCTGTACTCCAAGCAAAGAATCACAGCCTACAGTGAACCATCACCACCGGAATCTAAATTAATCCCAGAGAACATTCATGCCAAATTTGAGAGATTGAGATTGTCAACAAATGCACAAGACAACAAAGGTCTGTGTCTGCTGATGTCCAATCAGACCATTATGGAGTTCTGATGAAGGTTTGTGCCACATTTGAGAGAATTCCCCTTGAGGCTTTCTTTAAAGATGTTATGTTCACCAGAACGGAACTAATCTCTTGTACCTCGGTGTGTGAGTACACACAGAGAAATGGCCAGATCAAAAATAAGATGGCTCTCGGAGGCGTTAAAGTAGCCTAATTAACACACAGCTGCACCGATAAAAACCGAGCTGTGATTGCATGCGCTCCGACTGCAACCTCACCGCAGCAGACAGCTGCACTGACCTTTAACACCATCTACCTGCTTGGTAGAGCGGTCGGCACAGGGTCAGCTCGTAATGGCCTCCTTCCTCAACCAAAGCCGTGCATTCTGCTGAAGTAATTGGCTTAATATATTCATGGTACTGCAGGTGACTGTCCAGACAAAGCACCATTTTAAATTGTCCTTGTTGAGCTGTCAGTAGCAGCGGGAGTTTTTCAGGCATTGTGGAACCACCTGGAGATGTGGACCAGCTTTATGAAACGCATGCCATTTAAGCTTCAGCGAGGTTAGTGGTTCTTTGTATGCTGCATTGTTGTCGAGACACAAGAAAGAACAGGACACTTTCGGTGTTTTGCCGTCAGTGGAAAGGCCTTCGAACGCTGCAGGGAAGAATGTCCTCTGTGACCCAGCATTTTGAAAAGTAGTAGCACATGTTCAAGCCCCCTTTTCACAAATCCACCCACTGACATCCGGCTCCTGTGTTCAGTGTGAAAATCTAAAGCTCCTCGTCATTCCTGCATCAGTCAAAGCAGATTTCTTTAAGGGTGAGCATTTCAAGCACGCACAAATGCTTATCGAGTATTTGACAGGATTATCCGTTGATTATTCAGATATGAATTAGTGCAAAAAATAAGCTTCAGTGCTCCAGCCAAACCCATGAGACAGACTTTAAATTATGTTTCTATGCCAGACATAATTTTGTCAGCGGGAAAAACTTCACTCCAAGACGCCAGCATATGAAGGGTAGTGAAGGTAACGCAGGCTTCTCAGCATGTTGACCAAAGAGGAACATTCAAGAATACTCTTCATTGCATCTTGCCAAGACTTAATGCTTACAACTATAGGTAGGATATGCACCACAATTTTTTTATTTTTTTTTATCATTTATAAAACACTTTTCAACAGTTTACAACAAAAAAGATTCACGTCAATCCCTATTATCTATTAGTTCCACCTCGAGTAGACAACCATAAAAGCTATACAGTATGTCACACACTGTAAACACACACCTTTGTCCTCTTAGCGCAGCAACATCTGACACTGACGAGAGCCTAAACCCACCACTGACATGCACTGAATCCAGTATAGCGGCGATCAGCTCACGCTCAGTCTGAACCGTCAGTGTCTTTTCGGAACGAGTAAGAAGTCAACCGGGTTCACTGTCATTAATTATTGTGCACAGCGGTCTTTTGTCGGTATTTGCATAAACGCCCGACCACTCTGACACAGGCATCCATTATCTATTCCAATTATCCTTTGAAGGTCATGGGTGGAGCTAAGGTAAATCGCAGTACAGTAATGTCCAGACATTGGGCAAGAGGCAGGGTAAAAACCTGACCAGGCCAGACCAGATTAAAGGGCCTTCGTACTCGTTGCACTGTCTTTGTCGGCTGTTTTTGTGAGCCCGTTGTGTGACTAAACTGCTGGCAAGGGGAGAACAGCTTTGTTAAAAAAAAAAAAAGAAAAGCTTGGTGTACTGCCTGGACTTAAACACAAGAAGTAAATGTGACAAAAAAGAACTGAGACAATAAGCAAGGAGTGTTGTTACCCAGTGAATATGTTGGAGAATAAAGTGGATAAATGGTGAAATAAGAAGTTGGAAAAATCTGAGGCCCTCAAGAGGGTGATTGTTAAAAAGCCTCCAATATATCAGGACTATGGAACCACATCAACAGTTAAAACATGCCAATCATCCAAGGCCGTCATCAAAACACAGTCACTCCAAGTCACATGACTCTTTAAATCAGGGGTGTCGAGCATACGGCCCGCGGGCCTGAACCGGCCCGTCAGAGCATCCAATCTGGCCCGCAGGATGAATTTGTTGAAATACTATATTCTATACTATAATAGTATGCTTAAGTTTACCATTGAATGCTATTTATCTCAAGAAAATTAGGTTGTTCATAATTTGTTTTGTAAAAAGAGACTTTATTAAATGTAAAACAAAGGGAAACAATTGGAGTTCTTGTTGTTTAAAGGTTATTATGCTATTAATTGACTGGTCTGGCCCACTTGAGATCAACTTGCGCTGTATGTGGCCCCTGAACTAAAAATCTAACTAAAACCCCCTGCTTTATAACAACAAATCAATAAATGTTCATGTCACAACTTCTACCAGTTGAGGTGATTCAGGCATCAAGTCAGGATTCCTTCTGGATACTTCCCTGGAGAGGTGTATCAGGCATCGTCTACCGCACACACAAACAAAAAGACATATGTACGTTTTCTGCATCAGACATCGCGGTCGATGTACGTCACATTTCACATGTAGCTTCTGCTGTGCTGTACGTAACCTACTTGTCCTACTGTGTCAAATGGTGTGAATCATTAAAGCATGGGTGTGATCATTCCCACATAGGAGGAGGAAAATGATCCTGTCCCAGTGTGATTCACGACCAGTGGCAGACGGCACCATCTGGAGTTTTTTTTTTCTTCTTTCCAGCCTCATTGTTTTAGAACTGGGCCAGCACAGAAGAGAAGAGAATCTAGACTGTCACGGCCAGTGGTTCTGATGACGACCCGAGGGAGAGTTGGTGGCCAAATGAATTTTGAGGGAAGACTCTAATTGCAGGTCATGATTCATTCGCTTTTACTATGGGTTTACTTACCGAGTCTTCACAACACCAATATATAAGCGTATAAAACGAGGCTCATGGCACTCAGCAAAGCATTCGCTCCATCTATTTAATGCAGGTTGTAGCATCTTAATCTTACTTTTAATTAACTATATGCATTATTTGGAGGCATTTATTGGGCGTCTGTGTGTTTCAGCACAAAACAAACTTGAATCTGTAACTTTGCTAGGAGAGCGTCAAGTCCCCCAAGGCACTGATTTGGTTGGATGACGTTTAGTTGTTAATATTAAAATCACAACGTAAATAAAGCTCCTGTGTGGATTTGAAATAGTACAAGGTATTGGACAACAGAAAAATCAGTATGATTGGTGTAAAATATCCCATGGAAGTTGAGCCATGGCGCCTTCTGATGTCGTTTGTTGCAAATGTATAATTTAGCCAAGCGTTACTTGTCCAGACTCCATACAGGAAACCTAATTTGAGCTGCGTGGTGAAGGAAACAGCAGCAGCTCTAACAGCTGCTCAGGGAGCACTTGGTTGCTCTTGAGGGAGCACACATTTTCAAGACTTGTTTGTGATTAAAATACAACTGTGATGTCGTATCTTTAGCAGTAGAATCCACTTCTGGAGCTTATTATGGGCACCTCATGGTGTTTTCGTCCATAGTGCTACTGTATGGAGCTATTTCACTTCAGCCCCACAGAGGAGACACAGTATTGTGTGAACTCACTGTTTGAACGTAACTATTTGTTTAAATTTTAAAGTTACAATACACCGCCGCTTTAAAGTGGCAGAAGTGCACACAGTGAGGATTCTCAGGAAGACAAATGTTGCCGAGTGGCTCAGGAGTCTTGCAAATACAAGTCACAGCTTTGAATAACACAATAGTGAAGTCATGGCCTCGTTATTGTTCGTCCAATATCTCCGCTTTACTGTGATTTCCAGAAGTAAACATGTTAAATTAAGAGATTAAGTTACTACATTTGCGGATGTTTACTGCAGTGGAACAAAAGAAAATGTGAAAACACCAAGGAAATGTTTAACACTGCAGAGAATGAATCCCACAGTCTTGGCTCCATCACAGATGCTCTCACACACACACTCACACACGTGTGTGTGTGTGAGAGTCCTCACAGTATGTGTGTGTCCTTTCTTTTTTTTTTCCTTTACATGCATCTGTATTTCCATTGTGTTCGGTTTGAGTGCGTGTGTGTGTGTGTGTGTGAGGTAGAAGGGTTAAGAGCAGCATCCTTGATACTCAGGCACAATGCCATGTTTCCACCAAGAACAGTAACAGCTTAGCCATTTCTGAACCTCCCACACACGCCTCCGAACAAACCACCGCACCACAAAGCATCTTTGTTCTGAGATTAGACCATTCAAATCCCCCCCCCCCCCCCCACAGATTGTTTCTAAATGTAGCTTTCTCGCCGTCTCTTGGCAAAAGAGCAGAAGTCTGGCTTTGCTACCTCCACCGAGGAGGTTATGTTTGTTTGATTGATTGTCAGCATGCTTATGGAAAAAATAAAAAAATGAGAGTGGGTTTGAAGTCAGTTTGGTGGAAGGAGGAGGTCTTTTCCCAAGAAAGAACCAATACAGTTTTGATGCAGATCCACTTAAAGCTGCTGTCAATGATGTCTTCTTTTGGATAACTTCCTGTGAGTTCCTCTTCCTCCTCTGTATAATATATATACACATATATATATATATATATATATATATTCTCCTAGACTTTCTGTCAGCACTAAAGCATCACTCTAGATCAGTGATATCTGTCAGAATGCAGAGATGTATGAGTGAACGTGTACTTTCAGTAGATCATTCCAGTGACAGCGGCTTTGAAGAAGTCCGATACATCATTATTTGTTATAACTTTCCTTCTCATTTTGGCACAAGATACACAGTATTTACGGTGTGGACAGTGTAAATGACAGTGTCAAATTGTCTATTCCCAAACTGAGGGTCAAAATCAATACTAATTTCATGTTTTTTTTGTCATAAATGTTCAAAGGTACAAGATCTTGAGTAAATTATCAAGTAACATTGTGGATTTTTGGAAGAAAATGAACTTAAATGTGAAAAACAACAAGCTTGCTGTGTCAAATTCTAGCTTTGAATCAACAGAGGGAAACATCGCTTTGGACCAGTCGCACACACACACACACACAAACACACTCAGATAATGACTGAAAAGGTTGCTGTGATGTGTAGTGAAGCCTCTTAACATTTACATTTACATTCAAGCATGAAGCGGACGCTTTTATCCAAAGCGACTAACAAAAGAGGAATAAGCTACAAAGAAATCAGTCCACTAGGTAGGAACAGTGGACTGACAGAGGGTGAGAATGCAGAGGTGGATCCAAGATTGCAGATGGAGATCCACATATACTAGACATACAGAAGAGCGTGGAACGACACATGAAAAGAGTCTGGATTGTCTTTTGCGGGGTTTGATGAACGGAGTCGTCGAGGAGTCACATAAGCCTTCCAGAGAGAAGGTGTTACAGTAGGTGGGAGCAGACCCATGGAGCCCTTTGTAGGCCAGCATCAGTGTTTTGAATTTAATGTTCTGGACACATCTGTAGCAGGTTAACATGGGTTTGTGTGTTTGAGTATGAGTGCAGAGGTACAAATTTGTCAGTTTGTGTGTGTTTGTGAAAGCATCATGGTGACAGGAAAAGGAAGAAAGAAAGCTTTTTGACCCAACACCATGGCAACAGCTGCCGCACCACTAAACGTGAAAACGTCAGGAGTCGACACCCAGCTGACGGATCAAGATCACGTGCAGTGTAAAGAAGAAGGGAAGACATGAAAACAAGACATTTTGTTTCCAGGAGGAATTAGTTGTTAATTTAAAGAAAAGGAAAAAAAAAAGAATATTGGATGTGAAGAAAACACAGGGAAAGAACAAACCTAGGCAAACTGGCTCACACCAACTTGAAACGTGGAGAAAGTTCCCAAAGTCCCCAACGCCGCCGCGTCCACTGCAGGGCCAAAGCGCTTTGACGAGGGCCTGCACTCACACACTCACAGACCAGAATTCACCGGTCATGTCCTTGCAGCGGCGCTACAGTTTCCCAGTCGCCGCGCACACACACGAGTGGCTTTAATGTGCAGCTATAAACATTTAGAGTTGGCCCCCGTGCTGTGCGTTTTGGCCCCGCTGTGGGGACGAGGTTAATCACCAGCATCCGCCGAGTCATGCCAAAAGTTGGCCGGCGAGGACGGAAAACATGGGGAAAAAAATGACATCCAGGGTGGATGTTGAGAGAGACCAGAAGCCCTGAAACTCCCAGACCAGCACTGATCCCAGCATATGTGTGTGTGTGATTTATGTTCATGTAAGTGTGTGTGTGTGTGTGTTTCAGAGTCTCTGAGTTGTGTGTCAGGGGTCTCAAACTCGAAGCCCGTGGGCCACATGCGGTCCGCGACTTGAAAGGCAGTTTCTGACGTTTAGAGATTAATTTTGCACCATAAACATGTTTTATTTTGTGAATTGTACATCACTCTCTGTGACAAACCGAGACTTTTATTTTGAAATTTGAAATGATGCAAAGCATTGCCATAAATGTCGTTATTGCCGTATCATGATAGACTGCTCATGTGTCCCGCAGGTCATCTGAGTGTGAGCCCCCTGTGCTGCGTGTTTTTAGTACATGTTAATGTCCAGACATCAACTCTCTGTTATTACTGTTTCCGCACACTTCAGTCGTGTTATTTTGCAATCACTCGTCTGCGCAGAAAGGAAATTGTCCGTTTTTTTGGTTTTTTTTTAAATGTAATTTATACTTTTATTGATTATTTGAATTTTTTGGTTTTTCACACCTCACACCAGCCGTCAGGCTCCATTAAAGCCATGAAATGAGACGTGTGGTCGACGGCGTGGAAGAAGTCCGGACGAATGCTGTGCACCACACAGGAAGTATGATATGTTATTCAAATTCAACAACTGTCAGACGCGTCACGCTTCTGATGCCGTTTCCTTCACGCTTCACATTACACATGTGACTGGATTGGAAAAATAGTCCAGAAGATGCTGTTCTGGCATTAACACTGACCTTTGTCAGGACCAGTTGTCCTCATGGAGGCCAGAACCTGGTCCTGAATGAGGCAGAACCTCATTTCTGAACAACTGGGGTCATATTTAGGGGTAAGATTTGAATTTAGTTAGTATTTTAGACTGCGCAAATGATTTCATGTCAACGTAGAGTCCTGAGAAGATTAGATGTGTGTGTGTGAGGTTTGAGTCAAGACACGCACACACACACACACCTGCGCCAAGTATCAGCTAACTGGTGTGATTCATTGTGCAGGTGTGTGTGTGTGTGTGTAGAAAGTAAGCACATGCTGTTTGAGGAAAACAGTCCCACTGTGTTTGATGGGATGTTCTTCTGAATCATCAGTGTGAGCATGGAGGCAGATGCTCATGCGTGTCTCTGCTGTTCTCTGTGTGTGTGTGTGTGTGTGTGTGTGTGTGTGTGTGTGTGATGCGACTCAGTTTAACGGACTCACCGATGACGATGGTGGTGATCTGGTGCCTGCTCGCCCCGTGCTTGTTCTTGACCTCGCAGATGAAGGTGGTGTTGACGGCGTCGTCCACTTTCCTCACCGTCAGCTTGTTGCCGTCCACCACCACCGTGTCCGGCAACGAGCCCGACGCCCTACAGGGGAGAGGGATAGGGGAGAAGGACGGAAGGAAAGAGGAGACCAGGGTTAGAAAGCAGTGACGTGAAGGGAAATCAAAGAGACAAATCGATGAGTGTGAGCGGGTGACAGATAAAAGAAAAAAAAAAACGAAAAAAACACGAAAGATGTTAAAAATAAAGATGGAGTGTTGGAAAACAAGAAGAAAGGCCAGATTTTTGACTGCGGTTTTCAAAGACCCCCATCTCATGTGAGAGAAATGGCAGACTTGTGAACAGACGCTGTGCCTCCCTGCTCAATATTCATCTGGAAAACCACACACACACACACACACGACACAGCATCTGTCCGTCAGGCTGAGCTGTGTAAAGCTTTCATGTTTAAATCAGAAGAAGAGTCTTTTTAAATAGGAATCATTGCCGATTCTGTCGTGATTATGGTGATAATTAGAAAATCTGTCACTCTCTCAGATGTGTGTGTGTGGGACACACACACACGCACACACACAGTGTGAGATTCTTACGCAGTCCAGGTGACGGTGGTGGGCGCCGGGTTGGCGTTGGCCATGCACAGGAGCTCGGCATCCGAGCGGCCGACGTACCAGTTGTGGTCGTAGCCTTCTATTGACACAGAGGGAGGATCTGAAAGAGGATAAACACGAGTAAATAATAGAGTTCATACAGGAATTCTCACTCACTCACTCACTCACTCACTCTTCTACCACTTTATCCTCCACATGAGGGTTGTAGGCGGCGCTGGTGCCAATTTAAGCTGGCATAGGGCGGAAGGCGGAGTCATACCCTGGACATGTCGCAATCCTTTCACACCAAACGTATCGCAGACGACAAGCGCACTTTGCATCACTGTAATTACTCGATGTTTCGTGCTATCGAAAACATTCCACGTCAAAGCCAACATGTGGTAATTACGGTAATTTCCCTCACGCTGTTGCAGGAAAGCCGGCGAATCAGCGTCTTTGTCACCAGAGTTGGAAAAACGTCTGTTTTTGGACGTTGAGACGAAAACTCAAACAAATGTGACTTTAAATACGTTTGTTATATGTTCAAATTTCTAATGTAACACACAAAATCTGGTGTTCATGTACAACTCCAGTGTTTTTTCAAAATAAAATAACATGCAGTATTAAGCAGTAAGTTATTCTTGTAAAATGGGCAAAAGCACTTAACTCAGGGGACATTTTCTGGCCCTTTTAAAAGGGTTACGTAAAAATATTTGACTTAGTGTGGATTAAAGCTGTGATTGGATGTCTTCACGACGCATCGCGCCCTCAGTTTTACCTTCGAGTGTCTGATTTGGAGGAAAAGTAGCAGTAATTAATTTTGCTTTCTGTTCCAAACATCTACACGGAATCTGGAAGAAAAAAGAAAAAAAAAAGAAAAACTGAGCTTTTGTATAATCTGTACCTGCGGCTTGGAATGTGCTGCAGAGGGACGTGAAGCTTAGTGAGTTAATCTCACTTAAATGTTTTTCAAACTTGAAAGAAGTGCCGGCAGATTCTGTAAAACACAACCGCCTGAGATGAAGTTATGATATTGAAATCCTCACATATGAATGTATTCAGTTGGGATGTTTGTTTGTCTTCTGTTGTTTGTTGTGTCTGGAATGTGCTGCGTTCACTAAAAGTTGGTTAAAATACAAGAAATAAAAGAACTTTGCTTTGTAGATGTAATTGGAATGTTTCACCCCCCAAATAAACAAAACTAATGCTGCTTGGTATAAGTGATTATGGGCTGTCACTGCATCCACATCAAACCTATGATGTTCCATGGCTGGTGGACAGGTCACTCCGGTTACTCACTGGCTGGTTAACTGGTTTGCTTCAAGGTTGGAGAACGTGATTATTGTTCTTTTTAAGACATGTCCTCCAGAGACATTTCACTGTTCACCTGATCCAAAACCTCAAGAGTGAAGCCTGGCGTCTGCTATCGAAATAAATCCCCTCAGAGCTCGGAAAACTTCTTGTGTTGGCAACCTTTGATTGATTCCAGCGACCTTCTGTATCCGAGTACGTTTAGCTCCCTCCTTTTCATGCATCTTTCTGCAAAGATCTACAGGCCGACTACGCCTCACGTCCCCGTCTTTCAACCGACTGGTCCACATGTGCGGACTGAACTGGGGGAGAAGACGACAGTCACCCGGGGTCATACCTGGCAACAGTGTTTGGCTACCGTGGGATGGGGGAAAATCCTAAAACATACAGAATCAACTGCCACGAGATAAAGGCGTTTAAGGACTTTCCATCCAACCTTAGGAAACACATTGAGGTAAGTGAATGACTATAATATGAATTAATGTCACTGAGCTGAAAGTGAAATAAAGAGGACAACAGGAGAACCATTTTTGGTTGTTTTGCTTCTTTTTATGCGTACTATAGTACATTTAATGTGAGCTACTTTAAGACTTTTACTCGAGTAATTTTACTGCACGTTCTTTAGTTATGAAGTACTTTATACACCTCACACAGGAGGTGTTTTCACGCTTTTTAGTGCTCACCACATGTTTTTCCCAGGATTTGACGAAGAAGCTGCTGCACTAAGACTAAAAATATCTGGAAGCATCTTCAGCAGACACACGTTTGCGTTCTCGGCCCCTATGGACAACCTCCGGAGAACCTCCTGCCTTCGACGTGCGTGTGTCTGACAGCAGCCGCTCTTAATGCAGCCTGTCAAGCTTATTTAACGTTCCTTAACAGAAGGGTGTCGGTTTGAGTCCTGGTTGGACTGGACTCAAACACACGGCTCGCAGCTCCAAGAACTTACACAGTGCAGATAATGTACGTTTTTATGGACGCGTGGATGATGAAAGTCAGAGCTTCCAGAAACTTTAAAGCCCAACAGTGGTGGGATGTAGAGTACACAGTGCACCGCTGTGTCGCTGCTGCTCCAGGTTACCGCCGACCACCGTAACAACCTGGACTCGGTCTCTAATTGGCTGGAGTTGGCTGAAGGTGTCACGGGCTCGGATCAGCGGGGGGAACATTTGTGAAAGCTTTGGAGAAATGACGGCAGACCGCCTCCGCACATCTCTGTCGTGTTGAAATGTTTGACGGTTTGATTTGTCCACTATCGACAGTACAGTGATGTGTGTGTGTGTGTAGCGTGAAGTCGAGTGTGTAGGGTTTTTTACAAGCAGCAGGAAACCTCACATGCTTTTCTTCCCTTCATGTTTTTCATGTTAAAAATTTAAAGACGGAGAGACTGAAAAGGAGAGTAGCAGTGGTGTGTGTGTGTGTGTGTGTGTGTGTGTGTGTGTGTGTGTGTGTGTGTGTGTGTGTGTGTGGAATCGCAGGGCGTCGACGCAGTGAGAGACAAACAGCAGGACAGGGCATGTGGTGCGAGAGCTTACGTGTGTGTGTGTTCTTCCTAGAGAGGGCTGACCTATAAAAGCTGATCTGATTTACACAGCAGACAGGAGACGTGACCCCTCACACCATCACTAAACTAACACACAGTGTGTGTGTGTGTGTGTGTGCGCTCTGTCTCTGTGAGAGTGGAAGGTTGATTTTAGTGATTTTTAAAGCGAACGTGACAATAAAGCCCGTCCCACATCAGACGTTAATTGGCCAGATTTCAGTCCCGATCTGGCCCTTTTCGACAATCGTGCGTGCGATGGTTTGAACAGATTATCCGACCAAATTATCCTGCAGTGTGAGGGATTAGCAGGCGCGGTTGTAACGTCATCGGACGCATCACTTTGTAAGTATAAACACGTTTGATGTTTATGAATAGAGCAGAGAAGACGCCAAGTTGATGCCGTCTTCTCAGTCATGACTTCATGGTTTCTACTTTGCCGCCGACAGCCCGCCTCCATGTCTGTTTATATTCTGAAGTCACGTTAAATCACGCGGGGTTCCGTGAGATCCCAAATCCCTGGAATCTCCTCCCTGAAATCGATCTCAACCCAAATATATTTCATCTGGAGCCACAAAAACCTTTTTGACCAATAAAATGAAGATGACATCATGTGATAAGTTATCACATATTATTATAATATAGGTTTTACCTTAAAATAAACCACATAACTTTGTAGATCAAGATTTAATATTTGTGGAAAATTGTTCAAATAAAAAGTGACCTAATTTGATACAGGATTGTATGTGTGTAGTGTGTGGACGCAAAGATGGACATATGTCTTCATTTAAGTGTTTTAAACACAAGTTTGTCAGGTTTGAGGACGTTTTAAAACATCGCATTTGACGTAGGATGAAGTGTGGCATATTTTTAGTAGCCCAAATATAAAAATACTTATATTTCTCGCCATGATCTTTTCCAAAGCCACAGGGAGCCACTGCAGAGGGGCTAATGAGCTGCATGCGGCTCTGGAGCCACAGGTTGCAGACCCCTGGACTAGTCTCTGCTTTCTCAGGATTAAAACGTGGAAAATCAGACACAAAGTAAAAAAATAATAATATTAATATAATAATATTAATAGTCAAGTCACATTTGGAAATCCTCTAGTGTGGAAGGCACATATGTTTTCATTTAAAAAAAAATCCTGCTATCCACATTACCTCAGCATTTAAGTATGAAAACACTGTGCGCTCCGTTTTACTTTGAAAATCCCGATATCAGAATCCGAATCAGAATACTTTTATTATCCCAAAGGAAATTGTTTTGTTACAGTTGCTCCACATCAGACTCAGTAAGTACCAGAAAAAAAGAGCACACAAGTTAAAATTTAAACAATTTAAAAAATTTAAAAAAAGAAAAAAGACCTTGTTTAAACAAAAATGTACAACGTGTACAGGATAAACATTACACAGTGACACAGTGTCTGTCATTGTTTTTAAATTTGATTTGAAACTTTTTAGGAGAATGCTGGACGACTGATGTTCTCTCGGATCTCTGGGGGGTTTTATGATTAGGATTGTGATCTCTGTGAACTGTTTATCTATGATCTTGTTTGTAACTGTCCGCCTGTCTTGGCCAGGATCTCAAACATTTGTTTTCCTGGTTAAATAAACTAAAAGAGTGTTTAGCAACAACTGAAATCAAGTGACACGCAGATTTTCAACGTCCTCCGTCTTTTAATTTTTTTACTCTTGTCCCTCTTCCTTCTTGTTTGCATTGTATCGCTCACTCCCGATGTACGCACAGAGCGACTGTTTCATTCAGCAAAGGCTCATCTTCATCGTCACATGAACTGACTTTGTGTTGTATCGAGAAAATATCCGTGTGCTCACAAGCGCAGACACAAACGTAGCACAGAGCGTATACACACAAGTGAGCGCTTCACATTTAAGTGCGTCTATGATTATATGGTACATATTGTACGTGTACAGTGTACACGCGTGTGTGTGTGTGTGTGTCATACGCAGTCACAGTGTCTGTGCAGTGAATCTATACTTACACAGAAGACAAACTGAATGTATTTTTAAAGCCAGGAAAAGATCATTTGACAGCTTGATAGGAGGGTATGAACTGTTCACCGTCACTGCTTGTAACAGCTTAATGGGCTGTGTGTGTGTGTGTGTGTGTGTGTGTGCGTCGTCTAAATATTGCAGATTACAGAAAAAAAACGTGGCTGAGCAAAAACAATCTGTTCCATCTTTGGAGGGTGAGCAGCAGCAGCGGCGGCAGCGAGGTCATACAGTCGAGACGGCGCCTAAATCTTTGTAAATCCACATCGAACCGGTGCAATATTTTAATCCCGTGTAAATTAGAATGGAATTTAATGGATTAAATGAAAGCGACGTGTGTGTTCGTGTGTGTGCAAACAGAACCTTTTTGCTGACTTGTATTTTTCACCATTTACTTTTTTAGGACACTTCTGGAAGTTTGGGCTCAGGCCGTTCAGATGTGACTGTTACGACAGTCGTTATTTCTGTTCTATAAACTCACAGAACTGTTGATGTGAGCATTTGTGAGAAACTGGCTCAGGAAATGAACAAATGATGATCCCGGGTAAAAGTCACTGCTAGAGATTTTGGAATCATTTTTTAATAATATAATACCTGCACAGATTTGTAGTGAAGTGTTGATGGTCTAAAGGAATCAAACATCAGAAACACTAGAGTCTGTGTCTGCTGCGGTAAAATGAGTTTTGTTTATCGTGTTCGTGAGACGAGTTTTAAACACTCCTCGGTCAAAGACAAGGTTTTCTGAGTGAGTTTACTTGAAAATTGTTTGTACAAACCTGTGCCTTCTACACCAGTGTTCTTTTTTTAACTTTTACCACCGAGCGTATCGCAGATGCATTACCGTAATTATGCAACGGTTTGTGCTATCGGAGAAATTCCAACTGTTTCCGAAAGCTGAGGAGTTGGACGTAAACAAAGCCAACGTGTGGTTATTACGGTAATTTCACTCCCACTGTTGCAGGAAGCCGGCGAATCAGCGTCTTTGTCACCAGAGAGGAAAGAGTTGGGAAAATGCCTGGATGTCCATAGTTTCCATTTTTTTGGCCTCAAAATAGTATTTAAAATTGTTTTTTAAACACTTCAAAATTTTAATTTTAACTCGCAAAATCTGAAAATGTTTTTTTTCTAAATAAAACGTTCAAATTGTTAAAACACTATTTTACTAGCAGTAAATTGTAAATAACTGCCAGATATTTAAAGTTATTCTGGAAAAATGGACAAAAGCACTTAGCTCACAGGACATTTTCTGTCCCTTTTATGGTTAAAATAATAATAAAAAAAACAGGGAAACCAGTAGTTTTCAAGAGATATTTGTTTGGTAAATGAATCATAAATGTAACTTTATGTGTTTTTGGTTTTAAACACATTCACATAAACCTTAAGTCACATGAAAAAGAAACCAGACAAATCTCCTGACAAAAACACATGACGTGCCATGATCTGTGTCGTTTCGTGTGTCTCATGTCCTTGAGCACCTTTAAGATATTGCAAATCAGCATTATCGGATGCAGCGGAATCCATTCCCCGTCGTCGCTTGAATCCACGACACGCGACAGTGACGATCGATCCCGGCTCTCACTGCCACACAGCATTTACCGTTCACACACGGAAACATCATTCAATGTGAGTGTGTGTGTGTGTGTGTGTGTGTGCGTGAGTGTGTGTGTGTGTGTGTGTGTGTGTGTGCGTTGTCCTTACACTCTACAGAAAGCTTGACGGGATAAACCCACGGCTGCTCCTGTGTCCGCTGCTCCACCCTGCAGGTCACCTCTCTGCCGTCGTCCATCGGCGTGGGAACCAGACGATACTCGCTGCGGACTGTCACTGTCCCATCTGGCCCGTTGGTGGTGCTGGTTGAGTGGTTGCCACCGACCGACGCCAGCCACTTGATGGTCGCGGCCGGTTTGCCGTCTGCCGCCTCACACTGGGCGACCACCACCGATTTGGTGCCGGCTTGGACTGTCACCACTTTGGCTGAGTTCTTAGGCTTGGCTGCAGGGAGCGGGGAGAGGAGAGACAGACAGAGGGAAGAGATGATGAGAATCCAGGCGGGACACGAGGGACGCAGAGAATAAAGGATGGAAGGGAAAAAAACAAAAAAAATAGATAAATAAATGGTGAGTTGAGAGGAAAGAGACATCAAACATGCGGCAGAGGAGGTGGTTAAGCGTGTTGTGTATATCCACTCTGGCCTCCGACTGTGGCTGTAATGAAACTCAGAAAAGCGGGAGGCCGGAGCCCTCAGGTGAGACCCCAGGCTTCTCAACATCAGAGCGGCAGAGAGAGAGAGAGAACGTACAGGCAGATACACACACTTGTTAATGTCGAGTGTTAGAAAACTTTACCATCTTTATTAAAGTATAACGAGGGACTGGAAAATGTAAAAAGAAATGTAATGTAGTCGTAGTTTTGTGACTGTAATACGAGCCTTTGTTTCATCAGATATGGCGCTTTTCGAAGTCATCATAGCAGATACCAGATGTCTGGTAAGTCTTTTTAACTGATCTACAGTTCGGCATTGTTCAGTTTGATTCTTGCCTGACATGGGAACGTTTTTTTTTTGGTTCAAATTCCCTCTCGTACACAGACAATAACACCAAGGAACCTGTTAAACGCACATTTTACTTCTGCACAAACACAAACCATAACCCATAACTTTGTATCACGACAGATGATAAATATGTTTGCGTAGTGTTAAAATAAATGTAAATCTTGGTCAGAATGTGAGCACGCAGATTTGAATAAATACTCACGTATAAAACAAAATGTTGTTCATCTAACTCATCGTTTCTGAAGAAGCAAGATATAACTTTTGACATTACAGCTTGTTAAATGCTAAATATGAATAGATTAAACAATAATATAACTTCAGAAAAACATTTAGTGTATACACATTTGCAATTCTTCCTTTCCTCAGGATCCTGAGAGACTTTGCTTTTTTGTGGACATAAAAAAAAAGAGTTTAAAAAAACTGGACACTTTCATCTACATCAAGACAAATTCCTCACGCATTATTTTTACTTTGGATGGAAGAAAAAGTGAAGAAAACTCTGTGATAATAAACTCTTCATAAACCAAACGATTAACTTCATTAGCACAGTATTTCCACAGGTAATACATCAACCTAAGTCAAATACCACAGTTAGAAGGGATCTGTGTCTTTAATACAAAATGTCACATTAGCTCTGTTAAATCAAAGTGGACGCGTTATATAAAGTGTCAATGTTCCGTGAAAATGTCCAAACCAACCTCTGACAAGATCAATCAATCTGGAAATGTCAGTGAATTCCATTATTTTCTAAAGTCAAGTGACATATTTGACGTTTTTTTTTTTTTGTATAATATAATACCCACTGTTTTAGCACTTTGGTTTATTTTGACATGTGTTACCAGGCAGCAGAACAAATCTAAAGATGCTGGGTGCATTTCTGGGCCTTTTTTTTTTTTTTATTTTGTTTTTCTTTATGCTTTCCATTTGGGAAAGACTATGTAACCATCACAGCGGCAAAATGGTGAACTTCAAAATCAATTCGCTGATCGATCATTTTCACTTGGACGAGGCAATAAATGCACTGTGTGAGTTTTCGTTGACGAGACGAAAGTGGACTTAATGTCAGTGGGTGGTCTGTAGTAATCTGTCAATTAAAACCTCAGGTCAGGAGGGGGGGGGTTGCCGGCATCGCCGCCGACCCCTGGAGTCCGCTCCTATCGACAGTCGTGCAGGGGGCAGAGGAAGCTGGAGAAGGCGCAGCGAGTTCATATGTCCACGGCCCCGGGAAGCGGCGAGTTCTGGGGGGTTGGTCACCGTAAAGTAGACGGCCGGAGCCGCCTCTCACCCGGCGCCGGTGATGACTCACGTGTGACACTCTTGTATGATGGAAGTAAGCCATCAATTCATGAAGAAAAGAGTTGAAATATGGAGGAAATATTATAGGTTTGTGCCCAACAGCAATCTCCAATACTTATTGACCTAAATACATTTGTTAAAAGAAAAGAAAGACTATACTTCTTTCTTTTCTTTTTCTAACTAGAACTAGACTAAAACCTTTTTGAGCTTTCGTCGACTAGAACTGGTCTAAAACTATCACAGCATTCATTTATGAGCATCATAAGCATCTCAGTCCAAAAGACTAAATCTAGAACGGCTGCCTGCAGCGGCTTTGTGACACACACACACACACACACACAGAAGCTGTCTGCTAATTCTGCACATCTGGACGATGAGGATTACGAGGAAACTATTTTCGGGCAGCGTTTTCAGACAAGGAGGCCGGCAGTGACGTCAGCTGAGCCTGAGAAGACGGAGCTGAAACGATGAATCGATTATTAATCGAAATTATTACTAAATTAATCGACAACTATTTTGATAATCGATTAATCGGTTTGAAGCTTTTTTCATGATTAAAACAAGATTTTCCTATTGTTTAAGCTTCTTAAATGTGAGTATTTTCTTAATTTCTTTGTTCTGGATAACAAAAAATCATTAAAAGTTCATGATTTTTGTTTGTGGACAAAACAAGACATTTGAGAACATCATCATCTCCAGGTTTGACACCGATCAACACTTTTTAAGGTTTCCTGATGTTTTATGGACCAAATGATTAATCGAGAAAATGATCGCCAGATTAATTGAGAAAATGATCGCCAGATTAATCAATTATGAAAATAATAAAAGAAATGATTCTGTACGCAGCGTGGGAATGTCTCCACAGACACGAAAACAAGAGTCACGTGGAGCTGACCCACTCTCAAGTAATGCACTACATTAACAACTACTTTTAAATTAAAAAATAAATCATAGTAAATGTGAAAGTTTGTATTAAATCAAGGCCAATGATGCTTATTGGAGATGAAACACCAAAAAAAGTAATGGCACTGTTCATATATCTCATAGTTTCTCATTCACAGTCATTGTCTAAAAGGATGAAACACTGCACCTATTTCTATACTCTTTGATTTATTCATACCGTGTACATTTAAACTCATTATATCCATGTGTGCTTATTTGCGGACGCCGTATGGGATCGAGTCACTTCAAGCTACTTCAAAGCTGATCTTGAATTCAGATCCGGGCAAAATCAAACAGACACAACAATGCGGCCTCTGTGAAACCTGGAGACGATCCCAGGACAAAAGATGAAACACAAAGCACAAATCGACACGGAGAGACAAGAGAGAAGAGAGTTTAGACCTGAAAGAGATAAAAGAGTGGCCAGGGGGGGAACAAATGCAGAGGAGACAAAAAAAAAAGACATAAAGACAGAGGGGAGTGACTGCACACAAGACAGGAGGGAGAGTAAAGCAGAGCAGTAGGAAGAGGACAGAATTGATCTGGGGACTTAAACAAGTCAGAAGTATCCGACTCCATCCTACTCCTCACATCAGGCCGGTGTGATTAGAATGTAAGCAGGAAGCGATGCTATCTGTGCCGGGCACCAGGTCACATCCGCTCCCTAAACTCCCCAAACCAGTGAGTGACAAGCTGACAGAGGAAATGCTTTTTTTTATTCTCTATATTTGAACTGTGCATTCATCATCCAGATGAAGGAAATAAGAAGTCATATAAGGATCTATTCTCACTCTAGGAACACTTCAATTCCCATGACAGGCCATTTGCTTACCAAACTTTAGAAAGACATTTGCTGTGAAACTGTCCCTGTCCCCGCTAAAGACTCTCCAGGGTCTTTAGCGAGGCAGATGCTCGCCCCGAACTTGAACTGTGACTCCAATGACACGGTCTTCATTATTTTCACCAGGGCAGCACTTACACGTCAGCGACTGGAAAAGCTCCAGTTGTGGGACGATCTTGCCAAATTCAGGGGATTTCTGTGACGGAGCGCTGACATCTGAGTCTGTGCTGAAAGGCCAGCACTGACCCAGTGTGCTCAACACACTGTGGATCTGCATTGTTCAAACTAGCTCTCATGCTCTGGACTTCTTTTCTGATGTGGAAATGTATTAACAGTCTTTTTTTGTGACTTTTGACAGCCAACATTAGCTTACAAAAGTGTTCTGGTTTGATCATGTGAACGTCCAGTGCACTTTTTAGATCTAGACAAAATAATGTATACTTATATAGTACATTAAATTGAAATTGTATACATTTAACTTGTATTACATTTCATAACTTTTTCTATTTTGGAGAGGGAGAAGCGGAAAGCACATACAATAAAACTTATTTTTACTTCTCAAATCTTTAAGACAGTGCTTCCATCTGCACTCCCTGAGGCACATACTGGGCATCACCTGGAAGGACAGAATATCACATGCACAACAGTCCAAGGAAGAGCAAGGCTTCCAAGCATGTTCTGTCTCCTAAAGCGGCACCGTTTCTGCTGGCTTGGACATGTCCAGCGGGATGGATAATGGAAGAAACCCCGAAGCACACCCTTTATTCGGAGCTGGCATCTGGCACCTCAGCTATAAAGATATCATGTCCTTCAACATCAACCCTGCCAACTGGGAAGATGCCGCGGCCAGCACTGAACCCAGTGACAACAGGCAGTGGACTGACCGCTCTCACATGAAGCCTTCCTAAACCCAACAACTGAGAAAGCAAGGGCAACAACAACCTGTGGGACGTGTCTGCCTCTCACGGATTGGACTCTCCAGCCACAGGAGACACTAAATCCTAAACCTCCAGGCACAAGGAGTCCATGCCGACCATTTTGAGACACATTTTTAAACTCCTTTTACCGTTTACATTTTTGAACAAATTTGGTGCAAATACTCTTTGCCTCCAGGGGAAGAAACGTAATGACTGCGGTGATTTTCTCACTTTGCTGCATTTTTAGAATTTTTGGTGTTAGTAAACTATTAGGAAAGTGCTTCTGTGGCTCCAGGCTTTTTAAAAAGATCTCGGACACTTCTGCTTCTAGTTATTTTTGTACATGCCTTGAATTCAGGCTCCAGGACTGTAGATGGAAAAGAGAAGGCAAACCCTTTCTGAATACCCCAACGTGACTCTCACTTCAACCGAGCACAAAATGGAAACAGACTAAATCAGCAGCTACAAACCTGGAAACAGTGAGACCGCAAAACAGATGGATCCGGGTACAATCATCATTTCGTCCTCTGACTTCCATTTCTAAACTGATTGATTCACGGCTACAGCCTGATGACGGCAGCCAAGTCCTGCACTTTTTCTATTTATTTATTTTCTACGTCGCAGCATCCATTAGCCAAAGATCAATAGAGGCTTCTGGATCTTGTTAAATTTGTGTCTCACCAGTTGCCCAGGTTTTTACAAAACACTGGTCTCAGACGGACACAATGCTGCTGCTGCTGCTGCTTAATATTTCCTGAAAACACAAGCGCACATACACACAAAAATCAAACCTTTGTTTGCCTCTGTACTTCTGCTCAGCTGTTAACAGGCAATTAATATTCAAAGTACACAGTTTATAAAGCAATTATTCCGCCGCGTGTGTTGTTTTGACAACGCATTATTGGCGGTTGGTAACAAAATGCATTCATTTAAGCTTGAGAGTAATTTAGCATTTTTAAAGTGAAGTGCCTAAAACAAAAATGCATAAATATGACTTTCAAAGCAGAAACTGATTATTTTAAATATCAAATCCCGGGGATGGAGTTGCCTCTGAAAGCAAATTTAAATAAGCAAAGCCTGACTTTTTTAGCCAGCCAATTCACCAATTTGTGCTGCCACGGGTGCATTAGATTGCAATTTTATTGATGGAACGCTCCCATTTGAGTGGAAATGCAACCTCCTCTGCGTTTATTAGCGTCCCCGTCATCTGTATAAACATGTCAACACGCAGACGCTCTGTTTAACTCTGTTTGTTAGCAATGCTCTGAACATGTAGTAGCTGTCATGTGACTCATTTTGTGCTGGAAATCTAAAAGTTCCTGAGAGCCGTTCCTGGTTTAACCTTCATTCATCCAGGGTAACGCTCGTCAAATATTAATCACTCATTTTCTGTCGCTTTATCCTGCACGCGTGAGGGTCGCTGGAGCCAGTCCCAGTTGATACGGGGCGTACCTACGGTCAATTTTTCAAATGTTCACTTAACCTCTGCACGAAAGTGTGTGTGCGACGAGAGTGACGACAATCACACAACCGCCCGACCCGAGCTTGAGCTAAATGTTGGAGATTAACCCACGTTTTCAGGATTGTTAAGTCTTTTTATTGGATCTACAGTTCAGCACTGTTCAGTTTGATTCTTGTGCCTCTTCCTGTGACCTGACCAAATATTAATCAGCTTTTCTTTTTTTTTTGGACAAAACAACTAATCCATAAACTAATCAACAGATTAATTGTAAATGAAGATCATCATTAGCTGCAGCTCCAGCTACATTATTGTTATATTCTTTTTTTCCTACACTGGATAAAAACACATTCATGAAACTAGAAGCCGGACTATATGGAGAAGGTAATTGGGACATTGCTTACAGCTAAACTGCATTTTTAATGCACTGGCCAGATTGCTTATCTTCATTAGTCAGTTGCCTTTATGGATTTTAATACTGTTAATGCTTTGCCAAAAAAAAAGAAAAAGGAAAAAAAGAAAAATAGTTTCCACTCATCAGTGTCGAGCCCACTGAGTCATTCCTGGCTGCTTTACTCCAGTCTGCCACTTTTTCACCACTCTGTGGACGAATGGACTCCAGCCAGTGACTCTCCAGCGTGCGCTCAACTTCTCTCACTCACTGAATTTCACGCCGACCGCTTAAATGGAGCGTTTTTGTTTTTTTGTGGTTGGTTTGTTTGTGTGGTTGTATGAGATATTGACACATCATCAACACTGACTTGGCCACCATTTCTGTGACCCACTTTGAGACCCTCACGCGCACTCTCACTGATAACACGGCACAGAAGGAAAAACAGATTGGAGTCAGTGAAAGGTTCACCTGTTAAAATCGACACCTGCTTAAATCTACGACATTTTAGGAATATGTTAAGAAGTGTTTTCTTGTCGTTAGACAGCCAGGCTGTGAACCACCAAATTCCAAAGAGGAAATCGGTGATTTTACATCACAGCACACAGGAGCCTCCATCAGTAAGTTCAATGTCTTTTTGGTGTTTGAAATCCTTCTTTCACATTCATCTAAGTGACACAAACTTAGCAGCAGCTCCTGTGTCCACAAAGGCTTTAATGGACTTTGGTAGAGTGGTTTAAAAAAGGCGGCGTCGATCATGTGTCGATACCTCATGCAACCACACTTCCAAAAAAAACAAAAAACAAAATGATCCTTGTGCTGCTGATCCACCACACTCTCCCTCACCTGCAGTTGCATTTCCGTGCTGCTGCCAAACGCCACGGCCAATGAGGGAAAAATTGGCTTCCACTCACTGAAGTGTGGTCCCCATCCAGGACAATGGGACATCACTGCCAAGTGAGCGATGCTTTATTCACCCCAGCGAGTGGTAATGAGATTGGCTGGCAGCGGTGCCACATGCAGTAAGTTATAATATGACAGGCTGCCATGATTAGGTATTCATACTTAACTAAGTTGTGATGTGATTGGATGCCGGTTGTAAGATGCACTGTGACTGGCTGCCAGCAGCTCTGCACTCAAAAAGGTCTAATGCGATTGAATCTCGTGAGTCGCATTTACCCCCAAAAACATTGATTGTATGCCTTAGAGTGATTTATAGGAAATTTGGGCCTAAACCCATTTCTCATTTTTTTAGGGGCAAGTGTTTAAAATCCCTTAAAAAAATGTGATTCGTCATACATTTTTGTCCCAAAAAACATGGATTATGTCCCGATCATGACCTTTATGTTGTGTCTTCAACAACCTGGGACACTAGTGGTCTCCTTCGATATGGTTAATCTGAGAAATTTCAGAGAGTTTGTGCCTGAATTATCTATCTATCTAAGGGATTGTTCACCCTTCACACGTCATCCCACACTCCAAAAATCCCAATTTTTCCTCTCAGTGGGAACTTAATTTACATTGTGACATTATGGCCTATGAGAGAAGATCAGGTTAAAGGTAGAAGCTCATTTTCTCATCGACTTCCACTCAAACACGAGCGGTGTCACCCCCTGGTGGTTAGCTGCTACTGTCTAGACTTCAACTTTCTGGAAGGCTGTACATCCATCTTTATATTCAGTCCATATCAATTCAACCGCAATACCGTTTTCACACTTGAAAGAGGTGGAGAAGTTGATAAAAAGTAGACAATTGCAAATAATTGCAACGGAAATAGTTTCGAAGTCATGTGACTGGAAGGTCCCTCCCACTTCAGACTCAGTGGACGATTCGTACAAGAGGCTTCAATGAAGTAAATATGACTTCACTAAGGATTTAAAGCAGCAATGCAAACAGCTATATTGGCACCCTATATTTATGTCATCGAGATGTGCCTGGAGACATACACACACACACACACACACACACAGTAGATGCCGCCTACTGTTTATCCAGCTGAACTAAGTGCCAATTTTCTCAATACAGAGAAATTGAGGCAGACACACATAAATGTGTATTTTATTTCTTATTTTTTAACCAAAAAAAATTGCGATATGGAAGAAAAAGACTTATGCTATGACTGTGCAGAGTGGCAGAAATTGGAGTGAGCCTTGATTGGCTGAGTGCATTTCTACCAATGGCCAAGAATGTGTCCCAGAATGTTTGGCACCAACTGCAACTCCACACAAAAGGTGAGTCAGTGTGCTTTTTTTTCCAGCAGGTATTTCCCAGACTGCTCGTGTTCTGTGCCAGCGACTGCAGCAGCAGCAGTTAAGGAGGCTTAGCCCACATCCATCTGCAACCCCACCACAGTGTGTTCTCTGCAAGATGGCCAACTTCTGCCTCTCTCGTGTGCCTGCTTCTCTGTGAGCGGAGCCTCCACTGGTGGCTTTTGTATTGTTGTGTGAAGGTTTTTTACGGAGATAATACAAGGGAGGGAAATATTACTGGCCCAGCTGGGAGAACACATGAAAGATATTGTGAAGCATTTTCTTTCCATGAACCATTCTGGCTGCGGCAAATGGAGTACTGTAATGAATTTAATTTAATTACGGCTGCCTTACTGAACAGCATCTCCGCGGTGACTTACAGCAGACACCATGTGCACCACTTTAGTGTTGCAGATAAAAATCAAGTAAACCCACAATCGAAGGCAGCAACAAATTAAACACACACAAAGACTTTGTTTCCTTTTTCTTTCAGAAGCCCAGCTGTCAATCAATTCCTCCTTTCACTCTGTTGGGACAGATTATAGTAAATGTTCTGGAATTATGTACAATTTGTGCACCATGAAGAAAATCCATATGATAAAAACATCAGGTAGATTGCTCCGCACCATGGGGAATATGAATCACAGTAAAGGCTGTGTTTTATAGTTCAAAGTGTATCATCTCAATTTGTC
Organism: Solea solea; assembly: GCF_958295425.1. Taxonomy (NCBI): domain Eukaryota; kingdom Metazoa; phylum Chordata; class Actinopteri; order Pleuronectiformes; family Soleidae; genus Solea; species Solea solea. The sequence goes on along the minus strand of NC_081153.1, from coordinate 6,546,815 downwards.
CCTTGAGCCCTTGAGATGGTAAACGTATCCACGCCTTGTCTTACACATATTGGTGCTGTGGGGTCATAAACTGGAAGAGCAGCGCTTCCAACGGAAAACAAAGAAGAAGTCAGGAGAAGCGTTGTTGTTCACAATCGAGGGCGAAGCCTCCTCCCTCGGTGTTCGTTAAGTATGAGAGAAAGACACCAGGTGTCGGATTCCTTTGTGAGCGGAGTGCAAACGGGAGGACACGTGGGTGGATGAATAACACCAGCTGTCACCGATTACAAACAGGATGTGTTTTCCCCACCGCTGACGGCAACTGAACGTTCACTCACTTTCACAAATCACGCCGCCGAGATGATTTCAAGGAGCAGATTTCACGAAATGGCCACCGCGGCCGGCTAAGTGACCGCAGCGGGCGAGTCTGCTGACGAGCGGGAGATAAACCGCATGCGCGGAGCAGCGAGCAATTTACCAAATAAAAGATCATCATGATGTATTCATATCATCAGATATGAATACATCAGGGCGTGTATCCGCCATACATTCGGTTAGCTCTCAGCAAGATGGTTGCTAGTTCTAAAGTTACCGCCAACATGTCCAAAATCATGCAGTGGTTAACTGGACACTGTAAATTGACCACAGGTGGCAGCTTGTCCCGGGTGTGACCCTTGCCATTCGCCCTATGTCAGCTGGGATTGGCACCAGCAGCCCCGCGACCCTAAAGTGGTAGACAATTGATGGATGGATGGATGTCAATTTTAATGCTGTGAATCACTTTAACGGAGCCGCCATGTCGTTAGCTGCCCACTGCGTTGCTTCAAACTCTCGTGAAAAAGAGTCTCACAGTCAACACTTGCTTTGCTCTCGAGCAACTCACACAAGGCTTGAAAAAACCCCAATGAATAACATTTCATCGTACTTTATCGTTGTTTTCCTGTAGTTGTCAGGATTTGCGCGATACATGGTCCACGATACCAATAATATCACGATACAACGATTCTGTGATATATCAATATGTTGCAAGACAATCATATAATGATACGTCACGATATATAGAGAAGAAAGTGCGTAAAGTCTATGTATTGAACGTGGATGGCGCATCTCTTAATGTAGCTTTCTCCGCCTTTATCCCACTGTAAACTCCCTCTTCTTCAGCCAGGTAAATTTTCCCTCACTCATTTGAGCAGCGCTGCCGTGAGGAGACATGAAGTAGCGACGTTGGGCGAGTGAAACTGGCAGAGACTGTGTACTTTAAATATCGATTTCTGCTCCAGTGTACCGACTACTGCATTGCACGAGGAAGGACAACGTTATCTTCTTTAGGGGTGTCCCGATACAACTTTTTCACTTCCGATACGATACCGATATTGCAGCTTCTAGTATTGGCCGATACTGATATTGATCCGATACGATATCAGCACGAATCATACATACTTTAATGATTTATTTTGTAGTGTGGAATGTTAGAATAGGCTTGATCAAGTGATATTACTTCAACAGAGAACAATAGTCAGCAACAGTAGGTATGAGGAAAAACTGACCCATTTATTATTAACCAATGGGTTACATCAATTTTAAGCTTCAACATAAGAATATTTGATTTTTGCCATGTTAATTTCATATTCTATGGTTAATTTCATCAGGAGGAAAGTACCAAGTGCTCCTGGGGGTGTTTCCAGTGCACCCGTGTTTCACAGGTAACAGCGTGTCTTCAGAGAACACCCCCCTTGTTTTCACTATTTTGGATTAGCCCAACCCACACAGGGTCAGTGACTCGTCCCACAGGTAAACCCGGAGCCCGAGGACCAGCCCCGCAGACGTACTTAGCTCCGTGTGTGGAGCTTCAGGGCACGTTTAAAACACACAAAGCTCTTGGCATGGCTGGTTTTTGGGGTATAATTAACAAACGGAGGCTGTTGAAAGTCGACAGGTGGCGCTGGTTTTTGAAATAATGTTGTTTTAGCAGATCGCCTCAGGATGAGCTACCATGGTGCTAATGGCTAACTCGCGCTTTCTGTGCAGCTTTGTAGCCTCTGAAATAGCAGTAGCACACACACGCTGTTGTTGTGATTACGTGGGCTCTACATGCATCCAACACGCAGTGACCACGTGATCACAACGGGCACTGCTGGATAGAAGTGCTGGAGCAGAATGGACTGTTGTATCGGAGATTTTAGAGGAACACCGATATAATCCGCTATGCGTTTTTTGGCTGATATCTCACCTATATCCGATATCAATATCGGATTGGGACATCCCTAATCTTCTTGACCCACCCCTACTATGGAATGACAAAAAAGAAGTGGCTGATGCTACATCCACACCACTAATGTTTTTGTTTAGAAAATAAATCGATTCTGCTCCAGCTTCACCTTTCACCCACAACACTGCGGCATTTTAGAGCTTAAGAGAGAAAGGAAAACAAACAGCCGCCAGTGTAGAACACAGCGCCAGAGGATGTCGGTGCACTCGGAGAAGCTGGACCTTTGTGTTAACTTCGTATTCCAGTGTGACGTTGAATACCTCAACTTCATTATCAGTCCAAAAAAAACTATTCTCCTTTCTCACCGGTGCGCCATTGTTGTTTGCCAACGGAAATAAGTGACAAGTGAGATTGTGACTGCTGATCAGAGCCGGCGCCGATAAAAGCCCCCGTCTATAGCAGAGGCTGAATGCAGACAGAACCCACATGTTAGCAGGTATTGGTGGAATTCTGGACCAGCGCAGAAGGGACTTTACTTAATTGACTAGACAGCCAAATTAACACAATTGTACATTAACAGCAGCAACTCAGGTGAGACTAATTTGTGCTGTAAACAAGAGCACTTTGTGCCGATGTGGACCTGGATAACAGTTCCATCTCCATCCATAATTACCTGCTGATTGGGTGCCGTGTTGCCCATGTTTAAATTTGGCAAAGGGCAAAACAAGCTCAAAAACATGTTGGCTGAACCCATCAGAAGAAAAGGGGCTGGAATAACAACTTTCAGTTTATCTTAAATTGCCGGCTGCCTGCTGATTACATCGGATCAACACATTGAAATGAATAGCACATCTAAAAGGCTGATACTTAACATGAATGCGAAACCCTCAATTCCCCCGTCTGCCTTGTTTTCCATTCAGCATCTAACAGGACACACCCTGAGAGCTCTCTTCAAGTGTTTTAAATTACTTCTTCTTCTTCTTAGACGCCGAGTCCGATGGGAATCTCTTTTATAGAAAGCCGTGATAAGCAGATGGCCAGGGAGACACTTGTCAAGGCTGATGCAGTACAACAGCTTCCGAGAGTCTTGTTTGGGCCTCGCTGTGCTTTGCTGAACACTGGAAAAACGCAGCTGACTGATTGGTGAGGTAATATGGAAAAGTTCCCGGCTACATTTGAAACCCGCAGCAGTCCGTCAGGATTATGTAACAGTACGTGGGAGCACAACAGCTCTGTACTCACCGAGCATGACGAGGGTGGTCGTGCCTTGCTCGTTCCCGGACGGATAGGTGGCGTACTCGCAGGTGTAGCGGCCGGCGTCGGACATTTTCAGGTTAGAAATCCGGATGGACGGATTCTCCAGGCTGTTGTGCAGGAAGACAACTCGGTCTTTGAAAGCCGAGTTGGGGAAACTCTGCCCGTAGTGTGGGTGGTACACGGCAATGTTGTCCCGGATGCCATCAGAAGGTTCCCATATCCAAGACACCTGGGGGGAAAAAAGCAGGAGTTACAGAAAGTCTGAGGTGCAAGTGCAGTTCTCATTCCATATGTCTCTCGTAATTACCAAGTTACAGCTTGGTGAGTGTGTGGGACATGAGGGAGAATTAATTTCAACATTATTATATGGCAATAACCAATTTAGATTGCCAAATGTTTTCATGTGAAGGTTGTAGCCTGCAGTAATTCTCATTAATAAGCTATTACTTTGACTTAAGTTTGGAAATGACTGTCCTTGTTACGACCCATTACCAAATTACATTAGAAATGAGATTGCGGTAAAATGTCCTCCATAATAGAAAATGATATATATATTACATACTATAACCATGCTGTTACTGTGCTGTAACGTAAAATGATATCATCCAGATAACAAAGTGCACCTTGGGACAGAACCTGAGAGGAAATTGACCAGATACGACCAGATACTCTTTTATTTCTGGTTACAGCAAATGATAAAAGTTATTGTAAGCAACTACGAGCACTTATAATTCAACTACTGTTGCTTAATTTGAGTTCATTAGAGAATTTCATTACTTATTTTTACATGTTACAACTCTATTTTCTAAATGTTTCTATCGTGTCTTCAATAACAGCATTTAAATTCAATGTGTTCCACGCTATGTTTCACTAAAAGACCTTAAAATCACCCCCTGTGCCATTTCTAGCTGTTTTTCCAAACCCAGCCCAACCCAGCCCAACCCATCAGGTCCCATCGGGTCCCATCAGGTCCCGACGGGCCTGGGTCAGGTGTCCGCACTCTACCACATTCTGTCAGCAGCTCATTTATGGGTGATCTTCTAATGAAGGAGACACATGAAGCAGCCAGAAGGATCTGAATCAGGATGTGTATGCCTGTGGTAACTTCACTTTGAGGTGAAAATGTCAAACTCAATCAAAAGGTGTCTGAATATGGAGCCAGGAATCCATTAGAGGACGGAATTTAAACGAAATGAAAGATATCTCAGGCTTGTAAACACTCTTTCAAGGATCCCCTTGCTATTTCACAGGAGCTTTTCTTTTTAATGTGAAAGATATTGATATATTTTTATGAGAGTGCACCTCGAGGGACAACACTGTGATGTTACAGCAAATAGATTTCTTTTCTTTTTTTTGTTTCTTTCCAGTTTTCAGAGTCACGGAAAAGGAAAGAGAACGCAGATCATCGTCAGATATTTAATAAACATCTATCACATTCGTGACATCTGGAGTAAAAAAAAAACAACAAACAAACAGTGAATGGGTTGAAAGTTGCAGAGAGGACGAACTGAGATGTCAGCACAAACGAGAGGATCAGACTCCCCCGCTTGCTGGAAATTGGAGGGAAAATATTGGAGGACAATTTAGCCTGTCTGCAATTTCAGTTTTCTTTTTTTATGCGAACAAATTGCCTATTGATTTCATCCACAACTCAGAGAGGGACAAATCTCACCAGGATCAAATTAAACCAGCAATCAGCTCCTCGCGTTTTGTTTTTTTTTAACTTTAGTTTAGTTGGAGGATGATCGTTCATCACAGCAGTGGAGGTGGTTTCAGATACGTTGCCATCAGGGCTCTGATAAGATAAATTGACTTTAAATAAGAGTCATGTTTTGTGTTTTGTGAAAAAATAGAAATATTATGTGTGAGAAAAGAAGAACTGATAATGACGGAGGGGAAGAAAACATCTACAAACAAAGAAAGCTGAACTTTGAAGAGAATTGTCACTGTGATACTTGGCTTAAAGTATGAGATGGTTCACACAACATTACTTTGATTGATAGAACAACAACAGTCTGGGGTGGTTTGTTTTTGAAATCCCAGGTTTTTCTGCTCACAAACAAAGTGCACATAGCAACAGGTGAATGGAAACACAACGACTTGTGCTCACATTAAAGGTCACAGTTGGGACGGCTAATTGGCACAATTTAAAATCTATAATTGTGTAAAAAGTGTATAATTGCTTAGGTTTCTCTAGCCTTAGAAGAAGAAATTGCCTTTTAGCAACAACCGTGTTGCAGCCTGAAAAGAAGGACGGTATCTTTTATGGTGCAATGGCCACCGTAGTTCTCTGATCATCTCAAAATCATCTCTATTAAATCACCATTAGATGTCATTCATTCTTACACAATGGACCTTTAAGTGAGAAAGAGCCAGTTTAGAATTTAATGAGACCAGTGGTTCTCGAACTTTTTAAACCAAGCATCACCTGAGACAAATATTGATCTCTTGAAGTAACACGATTACCACCAACGTTAAAATACAGTGTTGTAAAAAAGCCGCGCAAATTTAGCGATTTCTCAGGAGGCATATTTATCTATTCCCAATCAAATTTCCTCATTTTCCTCCAAGTACCACCAGAGGAAGCTCACGTACCACTGGTGGTACACGCACCACAGTTTGAGAACCATGGCATTACACTAAACTGTCCGAGTCTCTGAGCCTACAGTGCCGCGACGATCCATTTAAAGCTTAAACTTTTGGCTCCAACGTGTCATTGTGACGTTAAAACCGATAGCACGGTGTCATGGCATGGATAACGAGACAAGTTTTTCACACAAAGACACTTTTTACCATATCTGACACAGTGAAGACAACAACATTCACATGATGTGTTCATTATGTCACGACGCAGCAGGAGCTCCGAGCCACAGACAGACAGACAGACACAAATACTGTCTGTTACCCCTTTAACGAGGTCAAATTTTTCCCTTTTTTTTTTGCTCTGCACAAAACTCCAGGGGACATTGACCTTCGTGACCTCACTGTATTCTCCCAATTCTCCCCATCAAACCATTAGCCACCATAACTTCTCACTAGACTCGACTTGTTTAACAATTCATTATTCACAATATCAGCAATGAGGAGTGTTGTAGCTTCATTTCACACGTCCGCCCTCTCAGGTGTTGTTTCCAACATTTCTCCCGTGCAGTGAAATGTGGAAGCTTTTTTTTTCCTTTTTGTTTCGCTTTTTTCAGACAAATTGAAAAATGCCCATAAACACAACAGGAAACCCACCCATTGTCAATTTTACATCCCGAGCTATTATGCCCTCAAGGCTACTGGAAAAAAAAGTAATATTGTCTTTCATCAGCCAACCTGTGTGAGTTTGGTTCGGCCTCCCCCGTCGATGAATTGGCAGCGTAGGTCGACTGACTCTGTGGGATACGCCTCCAGCTCCTCCTCCACTCGTACTTTCTGGGCCCCGATACCTGTGGGAAGACGAAAAAGGAAAAAAAGGAAAAAAGGAGGTGAGAAAGGATTATGCAACCGTCAACAACAAAAAACACAAAAAACAAAACATATTTAGTTTGTTTGAGCTGAAAAAAACAAGGAGAATGATCTGGCAAATATGGAACATCAGAAGTATTTCATAATGAATCTGGAGTTATTTAAATGACTTCTGATCAAACCTCGTCGTCTTCAATTTTGATTTATTTCTGAACAAGGTTAAAAAAAAAAAACACAACAGAAACTGAGCGAGAAACAAGAGACGAGCTCATTACGGAGGAAGACAAACAATCTGAATCCTGAGCCTCTGATAACGAGCCTCAGGAAGAGTCTCAGCTGACAGACAGCACTGGTACTTTATTAAAAAAGTAAGGAAAGAAGAAGGAAATTGCAGCTTTCAAGGTCAAGCGTATGAGAATCAGAAGTTTATTGGCAGATAATGAACGTCTGTGTATCATCACTGTAAAATAAAGGTTATTCGGTTTTTGTTGCCCACACACAACCACGACCTTGCTTTAGGGAGGCCGCCAACTTGCGCCACCATGCCGCCATGAGTGGCTCCGCCCCCATAAACCAGATGGATCAAGACGAAGAAGAAGAAGAAGAAGATGACAGAAGAGTAAGATGTGATGTGCATCTATTCAGGTGTGCACTTGGGAAAGTCCTGTATTTGTTGTAATCTGCCATCTCGCCATGAGATGGCACTAACTCTTACACACTGCACCTTTAACGAAGCCCTCACACACCACACGACTCGTAATCATTCCTCAAGGCGTTGAACTCAATCTGTCTGGCAGCCTGTACATAAAATCATATGAGGCCCAGGATGACTTTTCTTTCCTAACGAGTCCTCGATTGTTCATGCCTCTGAATCAACATCTTCTCCTCCCTCCTCCCTCCTCCTCCTCCTCCTCGCTCGCTGCCCTCTCAGCAGCCTCTTCGCCTGGAGAGATAAAAATTCGAGCCTCACACACTCTCGCGCCACAAGAGACGAGGATAAGCACTCGCTAACCGCTAGCTAGCCCCGGGTGGTTCCAGTGCAGCAAGCCTCTTACTGTGTGAGGGGGTTGATTAGGACAATATGTTACATGTCACAGCGCGGAGGTGAGCGGGCTGGCTGGGATTTAGCCGGCAAATCAGTACAGCCTGACAAAGAGTGTGTGTGTGTGTGTATACACGTGTGTGCTTGTATGGGCTACCTCTTCAGGACCTTTTTCCTGGCATAAACACTGACCTTGTCAGGACCAGTAGTCTTCATGGAGACCCAAATCTGGTCCTCAAGAGGCCGAAACCTCATTTCTGAGGAACTGGATTTGAATTTTGGTGAGTTATGAATGCAAAACCAGTGTGCGTGTACATAGGACAATTGTCGAGCAAACTTATCTTTGTTAGGACATTTGGCTGGTCCACACAACTTCAACAGGCTTTTTGAGGATTAAGACCTGGTTTTAAGGTTCAGTTAAGGGTTAGGCGTTCAATTGTGATGGTTAAGGTTAGGGGAAGGGGCTATGAGTGTCCACACAGAGATGAAAAACCAGTGTGTGTGTGTGTGTATATGTCTTACGTAGGCTCTCTGGACCAATTGTCCAGCAAACCTATCTTTGTGAGGACATTTCGACCTAATGAGGACATTTGGCTGGTCCACAAAACTTTAAAAGGCTTTTTGAGGATTAAGACCTCGTTTTAAGGGTTTAAGGGTTAGGCGTTCAGTTGTGATGGTTAAGGTTAAGGGAAGGGGCTAAGGGGAATAGATTATGTCTATGAGTGTCCACACAAATGATGCAAAACCAGCATGTGTGTGTGTGTGTGTGTGTGTGTTTGAATCAGACCATCTCATTGTAATGTGACTGCACATGCGCCCGGTCAGTGAACCACAGTGTCTGCCCTCAGGGAGACGACGGCCTGTCAGAGCACTTAAAGCCTCCTCACTGTAAGTCAAACATGTCAAACACATGAAGGCAAACCACTGTTGTTGTTTTTTTCCTCCAAAAACAACAACAACAACAGCAACAACAACAACTCCTGAATCAACAACATAAGCAGCTCTGAAGCGAGAGTTCACGGCGCATCGCATTGTCCTTCACCCTATCCTTTATCCTTTATTTTCACCTCGACTTAGGCCCAAACTCACAGTTTAATCCCCTTTAATTAAAAGCGTCAACTCTCAACTCCCAGTGTTCATGAGCAAACCAAACATGGCAGACGGCTTCAACAGAACCACACACACACACACACACACACACACACACACAAAGAAAAAAGAAAACCTCTGTGGTGATTTATAGCAGCGAGTGACATCTCTTTTGTATAAATGTATCACACTCACCCAAACAATAACCTTGTCTCTGTTTTTCTTAATTAACAAGATAATACTTATCGTGGTTTATAGAAACAAACATGTCCAACTTATTCGGTTTAATCCGGTCGTACTTTGTTTTTGGGGTTTGAGACACTTAGAGTAACTCACTTTATTTGTGAATATATGCATAGAAAAAAACAGGATGGTTTTAAGAAAAACAAAGCTAAAGCTTTTTTTTAAGACAATGTATTTTTGTTAATTGAAGAAAACAGCAAACCTGACCTCGTTCATTCTTTTCTGAATGTAACAGGCTTTTGCTCTTTTGTGGAAAATGGAAGACAGGTTCTCAGTTCTTTTGTCTTGCTATCACCATGACATTGTGCAATCAGTTTCAACATCATCATAACGACACATTTTAATCTTTAAGTTGCATACCAGTGGTACGCAAGCTTCCTCTGGTGGTACATGGAGGGAAATCAGAAATACTGTTCTACTGCATAGACCGGGGTGAAGATTTATACAAAGTAAAAATACTCGGTCAGAAAAAACTAAAGGCGGCAGAGCAGCGGCAGCAGGAGGAGGAGGAGGAGGAGGAGGAGGAAATAAAGTGGAAATTTAGACAATAAAAGGAGGAGAACGGAGGAGAGTGGGGCTGTTTGAACATAGCCACCAGAAGAAGTGATAAAGCACTGAGGGAGCAGAGAGCATGAGATCCCATCGCAAATGATTCATTTCCTCAGAATACGACTAAAAGCTCAGCGGAGACTCAGCCGAGTGTCTGAGAGGGACGAGACGAGTGGAGGAGAATGGAGACGCTTTCTCTTCCTGCACTTCATACACTTTACTCTCCACTTGTGGGTGAGGTTTTTTTTTTCTTAAGGTCAAACATCTGAACTAATCCTGCGCCGATAACGAATGTGATCATACGGGTGGATTTTCTTTTTTCTGTATCACTGTATTGCTGTAGTAATTTGGAGGAAACCGCATAAATAACACGTTATAACAATAAATAAATAACAACATTTATTGGCGAACTTACAGGTTGCAGCTGAATATATAAAGTGTGCTTTTGCAAAAACATAAATGGAGGTCTTCTTAGAGCTGACCCGGCTCCTGACATGAATATTAAAGGATTCATCTGGGGTAATACCAAAAAAAAAAAAATGATTTCGCCTATGTTTTACACCTTTAATTATAAGGCAAATGTATCCGCCGACACAACGACTAATAACTCAGACACCGATGTAGTCGTTGAAACGTAGTCGCAGAAACGTACCGTAAGTGCACGGCTGAAAATAAAGCAGTTTCCTCTTTAGTGTACCTCACATGTCATTTGTAACAGAGAACCGTCGGACCTTGGAGTAATTCAGGTTCATTCAAACTAAAGTTGATGCGTTGAATTAAAGTGTTCAAATAACGTCTTAACTTTGGGTGTTGTAAATGTTCTCGTAACGGTGTATGTTTTTGCAGGAAAATAATAGAAAAGGAACCGTGAAGAGAATTAAAAGAACAGCAAACGAATCCCCAAACACGGCCCGGTTCTTCACTCAAACCTAAAATGTCCGCCGCTTAAGAAGAGATTAAAAAACAGCTGTTGATTACGCTTTTGATTAGACAAATAAATGAACATGATGGGTGTTAAATGAAAACACAGTGCAGAGGAACCACTTCATTTCCAGATCACCACCAAAATAATATCCTTTATAATATCTGTTGTTTAGTTGTTAGTTGTCAGCTAACTGAGGACAAAGTGTCTCCGCTGTGAAACAGCAGCTTGTTTTTTTAAGACTGTGCTTCGTCCTTTTTGTCATTTAAGAGCGTCGACATCACAAAGAGCTGCTGGTTTTGCCTCTGATCAAATACGGGAGTATTTTGGAAGTAAATGAATATGATGCTTTTGCTTGTCACGGCACTCTGGTCGAATTTTGTCAGTATTTATAAAAAAGAAATGACTTTGTGCAACCCAGAAATGGATTTTAAACACTACCAACTGTCAAGCTGTTTAATCCTTGAATTAAAAGTAAAAAAGTTTCCCAAAAGCTTAAATGAGTGTCGTTTCCTGAAGAGTAAAACATGAATTTTGTTTACCTCTTGATCCTCAGTTATTTCCTGAACTTGAACAAAAATTGCACACTCTCTCACGTCGTTACAGAATAACAAGGATCGAGTGTCTTTGCTGTAAAATTTGCAGGTCATTTTCCTGAAAAATATTTCACCCAGAACGGCGTGAAAGTGGCGTCAGCGCCGCGGCGACGACCCTTTCCGTCTGAAATCCAATCCCCTCCAATTATTTGTTGACTGTGCATCGACAAAAGGAAACGAGCGTCCACTCACGCCTCCCGACGACGCACCACAGACATGAATCATCCCACTGACATCTGGACGCTGGTGACATTTGCCTGTTAGTGTGGAGCGTGTCTGTGTAGACACACACACACACACACACACACACGGCCAACGCGCGAGGAATACGACGATGAGGTGCCGCACGTTTAACATCCAAGTCACATGCTCGCAGACAACAGTGAATCCCAGCTGTGAGTTTTGTTTTCTCCTGCTGTCACAGACGACATCATCGACGTTGTGTCACTTACGTCAGCTTTAATCCGCAGCAGCTTTCAAACAAAACACGAAAACGGTTACAAATCGATCATTTTGAGCAGCAGAGAAGTGTTGTTTTTCTGCATACGAGGCTCCGTCCTCAGTCTTCATATGACTCGAGGCCGCATAAGTAAATAAATTAAAGTGAGGACTAGATGAGAGGAAGCCCCGGGTTATAATCTGTGCTCGTGTTTTGTCCACTGTTCAGTTCTAACTTTGATTTAAAAAGTGATGAAATGTTGCGAGGTATTCATAAATTAAATCATTAAGTATAATTAGCACACTGATGCCACTTCACCTTGTCTCGTGTGTCTCACCTCCGCTTAATTACTGCTGGGGTATTGTTAACTAAAGAAAAGAGGCTTTTAGAAAATGTTTTATTGCTTCAATTATGTTGAATTTCAGGATCTTTTACTGCAGAGTTTTACTCTGGAGAGCAATGAGACTTTGTAGTAACTCACCATGAAGTCAGACAATGCTTTGGAAACTGTTGCACATTGTTTTTCCCGCACTTAACTTTTTTTTGTTGTTTGTGGAAACTTTTTGTTCTTCAGTTAGACAGTTTTCATAATTATTCAGTTAGACAGTTTTCAAGGAATCACCACAGAGTAGCGCAGGGGTGGGTCAAAAATATCGATATGGTGCGAACGATCCACCAGGGTAAATGTCGATATTTTAATTAATAAATGAAGGCGCACTAAAGTACAGAATCGCTGTATCGTGATGTTATTGGTATCGTGGAGAGTGATATTATTATGATTTTTTGTACTTTTATGAATCTCTGTAGGGAGATTCCTTCTACTAGAAGCCTTGGGTACCTTGCTCAGGGGTACCCCAGCCCTTTGACCTGGTGGGGACTCAAACCATCAATCCCTCCGGGTTAGTTCCCTTTCCACTTGTCCAGGAGCTGCCATTATTCTATACTGTCACATATTACAAAAGTGGTCAAAGGAACGTTCTGGGAACATTTAGAGAATGTTCTCTAAAGGTTGTATGAAGGTTGTGACAAAGTAACACTCTGGGAACGTTTTGGGAACCGTAAGAAAACGTTCTCTAAAGGTTATATGAAAGTTGTGACAAAGTAACGTTCTGGAAACGTTCTGGGAACCATTAGAGAACGTTCTCTAAAGGTTATATGAAGGTTGTGACAAAGTAATGCTCCGGGAACCAAATGTGCAACCAAAAACTAACATCTTCCATATCAACCACAGAAGAAGCTTCAGGGAACGTTGCCGCAACCAAAAGGTAACATTCCCAGAATGTTATGGGAACCAGACATTGTTAGCTGGGAATCACATAGATATAATCATGTAATCAATAGTTAATACAACATATCTTTTGGTTGCTTTGATTGACAATGATTTCAGCTGCTGTAAAGGGCCAGTGCATCAGAATTAGTGACACCTAGTGGTGACACTGACAGATTGTACTTTACTCCAGACCAGAAACGATGTTTGCGTCGTAAACAGACTTAGTAGCTTAGTTTAACTGTTAAAGCTGCTGTAAGTATTCTAATATTCTGCTATATTGGGAGCCTCTGTAAAGACAGGCTGTTGCTTGAAATACATAATAAAAACCAAACAATTTCCATGTTGAAGTGATTAAACACTTATTCAGACATACAGTACATACCTTCCGACAGTAATTGCCCCTACACGTTACACACTGGACCTTTAAGTTCCATTAGGCTGCCGGTGCTTTTCGAGAAATCTGCGAAACCATTCATGACATCATCGTTATCACTATTCCATTACACCGAGTGTCTCGAGTCACGAGCGAATAATCAAGTGTGACAGCGCGCGATGTCAATCGCCAGCGGCATTCCGCGTATTTCCCCTACAAAAAACGGCGTCCGTGACATTCAAACGCGCACAACAGACACGGTGTAATTCTTTAAATGAGATGTAGAGAGTGAGAGAGAGAGGGAGGGAGAGGCGGACAACTGACACCGAGCGACTGTCTCATCCGCCACACACGGCGAGGCTGAATTACTGGTAATTGGCATTTGACAGCTCGTAATTACGGCATTTTGCGTCGGCTTTTCAGTAACAGGACACTGATCAACAACGTGGTGGAGGCAAAGCTGAGAGATTTGTTGTCATAAGGAGACACACACACACACACACACACGCACACATGGTTACGGTTATCTGGCAGACAGAAGCTCCTGGCACAAGACACAACAATGCTAATGGAGGTAAAATTAACTCCAAAATCAGTGTTTGGAGGTGGAAACGAATGCTGAATCACTCTCTAATGTTGCACAATAAGGATTCAGTTGCAGAGGTTTTGAAACACCAAACGTGTCGCCCACTCAATCCATCATTTTTTAAACTCTTGGGCGAGAAATGTAAGATAATTATATCACATGGCAAAGGACAGAATAAGCATTCTTTGATGTGGCTGAAATATTTGAGCACAGTCGCGTTCCTTCTTCTTCTTCCAGTTTCAGTCTGAATAACAGTAATAAGGCGTGTTGCTGCTTGTTCTGTACTGAAATATTCTAGTTCCACTCTTATTTTGTTTTGAAGTGACTGTCAGCATCACATTTATCACATGTCGCTTTCTTAAGATGGCGTGATGGTTTGCTCTGTCACATTCTGACCAAAGTTTATACATACACAGTCTATTTATGCATTGTAAATATCTGTTTACACTGTTGTTGATCATTGTAAACACTTAAAAACACCGTTTTCCAGCAGACAAACGTTTTTTAATGAAGTAAAATACAAGTTTTCACGTTGGTGAGCATAAACGTTGACCCTTATATGTTGGTCAGATTAAAGAGATGTGCATTTTAAAGCCATTTAACGCGTGTGTTCAGAAGAACCCACAGAGTTATGAGTTTAGAAATAGCTGCATACATGTCATCATGGAACTTAAGAGGAGACAATGTGATATTTTAACTGTAATATACGCTGTTATCTCAAATGAAGAGAAATTTAAGCTTCAGATTTTAAGTGAAAAGTGAAAAGATGGGATTTCTTTGGGGTTTCACACACTCGCCTACAAAGGCACAAAAGCACGTTTTGTTTCCAGTGTGATATGAATGTGCCAGCTGACAGCTCAGATAATTGACACACTGAGGCCATTGGTGACTCTATATTGTTGCCTGGCTTAGCCGACAACCCATTAAATCCAGTTGAAGTCATTTAAATTTTTAATATTAATATGCTTCTTTTTTTCTCTCTTCTGACTGGGATTGGAGAGCTGGATAATCCTTCGTGGGATAAGAAAGTGATACAGCCTTCTGAGATTATCACAAAAAACCCCTCTGCTTTATTTGCCACATGAACGTGCGGGAACTATCTCACACGAAGCTGTTCGGCGCTTCTGAGAAGTCGCTATTTTGCTGTTCTAAGCCGTTCATTCAGCCGAGTGATTAGAGCATTAGGTCTACGTTTGTAATGTGTGTGTGTGTGGGAAAGAGAGCCCGAGAGCTGACTTAGCAGTAATTGGTATTTAACAGTAAATGACCAACTTCTTGTCGTCCTTATTGCCGCCATTAACAGACTCAAAAAAACCAAAACGCCACGGCCCCATTTAAACTCCACAAAAATGGGTCCAACAAAAACCTTTCATCACAACTCTAATCAACACACACACACACACACAGGGCTTTGACCAGCACCTAATGAAGCGCTACATCAAATACAGTCCCCCCCCCCAACAACTAACACAGACACTGTATATGTTCCACTGGGAATGTGTGGGGGTCAACAAATCAGGTGACACCTGTTATACAATATAAAAAAGGTCACGCAAGATTTTTTATTACTTATTAAAAAAGACACTAAAGTTTCTGTAAATAAACAAAAGGCTTTAACTGTGAAGCCCCAAATCAAAACTATTTAACCCTCTTATTATGACCATCAAGACAACAAAGCTGCCTAGATTTATATTGAATTTATGGCTGTAGAATTGTTTTATGTCCCTTTTTTTCCAAGATAACTTTCACTTTTGATATCTGGCAGTTATTCAACCGTTTAGGAATAAGCTAACGTCACAAACGTGTGACACACTGGTGAATCTCGTCTGTGATTGTTCCACGGAAGTCCAGAGGTTCTACCGTAATGACAAGTATATGGGTGCAAAGGTCTATTTCTCTGCTTTCCGGTATCCATCCATCCATCTTCTACTGTTTTATCCTCCACATAAAGGTTGCGTGGCGGTGCTGTGCCAATCTTAGCTAAGCTGACACAGGGCGAAAGGCGGAGTCACACCCTGGACAAGTCGCCGGTCCATAGTTTTTGAATTTGGTCTAGGAGTTACCGTAATGAGAAGTACACGTGACAAAACCTGTCGGCGGCGACAACAGGAATGGTGACAGAAGGGTTAAACAATCGCACTGTTTGTATTTCAGTATTTCAGCGCTGCGTTTGTCATGTGACTCAGTGTTTTGATGTTAAAGCTCAGCGTTTTAGAGAGTGAGCACCCGTTTATAAAAAAAAAGGCTTGAGTCCAGGGGCTTTTCCTCCGAGTTAACTGGATACGTTTGATGAGTGAAAATCTGCCTTCAAAGCTGGAACATGGCGTGGACTATAAAAAAAGAAAAGTGCAGTTCTGGGTGTTTCATGGTCCACATACGTTACAGTTCTGCTTTGTGAGGAAAATGCCCCTGGACAGACGGGGACAGACGGGGAAAGACAGTGGAAAGAGAACAAGTGATGTGCTTTCTTTCCTTTGAGACGCCCTTGAGCAAAGGATCCGACCCCGGAAAGCGCGCTTGGTGGGAAAGGTGGTGAAGGTATGAGGCTGTGCAAATACGGACGCACTGAAGATGGTACTGAGAGAGAATAAAATGCTTTATAAACTACTTTTGAAATGCATGGTTGTGCCTGCTGCCCACAACACCACAGAGTTTGGAGTTTGGAAACACCGCAGTGTTTAAAAACTCTAGGGCAACGTTTTATTTTTGGACGGGCAGAAACAGGAAACACTTGTGAATTACAAATCGGTCTCATTGTCTGTGAATGGAAAATACCATTGCTGTGTACAGTTTACTCACTGGTACACTTCTGACACTGTGAAGTTTGACGCAGGAGGTTTCAGAAAAGTTACCATGGGAATAATTTGCTTTTGGAGGCCACGCGTTCATAGAAATGTTGCTTTTTGATCCTTTGTGATGCACTGTCATGAGACAGGTTACTTTTACGCCACTGATGCCAAAGTCGGCAAGATTAAATGTTACTGTTGTGACCAGATTGTTCAGTAAATCAGGAACTGTACTATAAGTCTACCACACCGCAGTGATCAAATCACCTTTATGGACATGATTTTAAAGCCAAACTTTGCAAGTCTGGTCGCTGTTTTGCCTTTTTGCCTCCTCTGTGGAGCTCCCCACACAGCTTTAGAGTTAATATTTTTACAACACCGCCGTAAACATCCAACCACTGTCTACCGCTTTATCCTCACCATCATAAAAACTGCCTTTAACGTCTAAAATGACACTATCACTGCTTCGATCTTATAGCCGGTACTTGGCATTTCCTGGTTCTAACACGACCTGAGACTTCGCCTTCACAAGATTTTGAAGACTCCAGGTCGGCAGTGATGATCTGGCAAGGCTGATTTTCCTCCAACAGACAGAAGGGGGAATGGAGACAGTCCCCAGTCTCCCTACAACAAGCCCTTAAACCAGGGGTCTCAAAGTGTAGGGCCAGTCGATGTCCTGCGGCCCTACACTTGTATTTAAATGATTCATTTCAACACTTGATTATATATATATATATATACACATATATATATATATACACATATACAAACAATACATATATATGTATATATACAAACAATACATATATATATGTATATATATGTATATATATATATATATATATATATATATATATATACATATATCAATTAGCAACATACAACAACAGGGATTAGCAATGCAGATTAGCAATGCAGCAACATAAACTTCTCTGATTGTTGCTAGTTAGCAGCTAGCTCCACGTCACTCATTAGTGACTAATTACTCATCACACCACATAACTGGTGGAAAGAAACAACTGCCAGGTCATGAAACAGACCCATGGACAAACCCAAACACCAACAAAGTGCAACACACAAGCAAAACATTGCAACTCACGGCTTCATGGACGCAAAACACCAGAGGTCGTTCATCAGACGCTCACTCTGAGCCGAGCAGCTCGTCGACGGTGCGTTCATTGACCTCAGCAGGGTGGGAATTCCAATGTGCGGTGATTAGAGAAGCATTAAGAGATGTATGATCTTTTGTACATATGTGTGTATTTATATATTTATATATTATACATATGTATTCCTATATACACACATATATACATTTATATATAAGCTTAAGTTGACTTTTAATTACAATTTTCTACATGTATATTTTGATTCAATGTTTTAATTCTGTTTTTGTTATTTTCAAAATCATTTTGCCTCATAAATGAACTATTTTAGACTTTTACTTTGAAATGAAATATTTGTAATTGCAACATCACGATGGATTATCAAGGTATCATTTTAATTTCTAATCACTAAACTGTTCATTTTTCCCCGAATTGTTGGACCTTTTTCACTCGACCCGGCCCCTCCGGACCAGACTAGAAGTTCACTGACCCCCAGATCATTTTGAGTTTGAGGCCCCTGCCTTAAACCATCACAGTGACTCCAACGCTGGTAAATTAGGGTAAACATCCTGCATAGTCCGGCTTTAAGACAAAAGACTGATATCAGTATCAGTAGATATTAATATCAGACAACAGGAAACAAGCGGAAATGAAGCGTCCCTAATCACAGTTAGACGTTTTCCCCAAATCATTACTTTTCAGCTGCAGTAGCAAGGACCCACGGAGCTGTAACATGTGTCTGCAGAGTGGCATGGATTTTAGCCTTAAGCTATGCAAAGGTTGGCTACACAAAGAATTGTATTTGCCTAACGTTTAAGTGGGTCTTCCTTTTGTGTAATGAAAGCGTTCCCACTGGCAGGCTGCATTTACACATTAAATAATAAACAGCAGCAGTGGCTGCACAGAGAGGAGCAGAGGTTCAGTGTCTCAGGTCTCCGTTTCCAAAAAAAGTCCATATTTTCCTGCTCGGGTTTTTGAGCTATTCACGTAAGAAAAAAAAAAACAAAGAAATGCACTTTTAAAAAATGCAGTGACACCCCGACGAGAGGAAAACAACACACTCAAGAGCAAAAGTTGAGCAACTGAACAGAGAGTTCACTTAAAGAAGACAGACTGTCTTTTTCTGAGGGAGGACAAAAGGGAGAAGACGGGGGAGAGCCGAGCGTGACGGTGTCCGTACGCCGCGCTGCATTAAATGATACATCTCTGTCACATCTTCACAAGACAAAAAAACAAAAACAAACGGCGCCCGTGTCGGCGGCTGCTCCTCCACGCCGTCTTTCATCTGTAGCCATTTCTTTTTATGCCCATGCATTGTTGATCAAGGCTCGCGCGGCTCTCTCCTCACTCTCCCCGAGAAGAGTTTTCCGTCTCATATCTGATGTGCGGCACAGATCAAAGGCCAAGTGAGGAATTCATCAAAAGGAATTATTCACCAAAAAAAAAAAACGAGAGAAAGAGCAGGAGGAGATGGAGATGTAGCCCTGGACAAATTGGATACTTATCCAATATTGGCAGAGAGGACAAGCAAAGGCAAAACTGGGGGCACGAGGAGAGTCACATTTCTAACAGGTGACTAAACGATGGGTTTTTTTTTTTATTGAATGAGGAAACAAGGAAATGCAAACAACTGCATGGTAAAAAAAAAAAAGGAGGCGCGACAAGAGAAGGTTCCAGAAACAGCAGTAAAAAGTTCTTCCATGCTAAAAATGATTCATGGCGAATGTGTTTCTTGTGTCCTGTGCCTAAAACCCACGAGCTCATGTAGAGTTGTGCAAGTTGCTATATAAAACTATCCCATTTTGTCAACCGAAAGTTATGAAAAGAGGTCTTTGTGTATCACTGACAGTACTTTTTTACTTTTATACTTTACTGCATTACAGAGCCTGTACTTTCTTACTTTTACTATACAGAACTACATGTGGTAGTGTACGTCAGCTCGTCCTTCCATCCCACAATACACAGGACCTCTAACAGTGTTGAA
Organism: Solea solea; assembly: GCF_958295425.1. Classification (NCBI taxonomy): domain Eukaryota; kingdom Metazoa; phylum Chordata; class Actinopteri; order Pleuronectiformes; family Soleidae; genus Solea; species Solea solea. The sequence goes on along the minus strand of NC_081153.1, from coordinate 6,526,935 downwards.
GTGACACTAAAGCAGCTCATTTAATTCTAATTCTGTATATTCTTACATATACTCTTTTTGTATGTTTTTTTTTTTACCACAGAAAAAGTCTTGTTATATATCGTTCAATAACACTCAAATTCTCAATTTCCAAGTATTTCAACGAGGGTGAAACACCGGGAAGAGTGTAACAGCGAGACAAACATGGCTGCCGTCAACTAAAAAAATCACTGCAGAACCTCAGGACTTCCACGGAACGACTGTCAGCTAATTTCTAAACGGTTGAAAAACTGCCAGATTATCGAAAGTGAAAGTTATCTTGGAAAAAGGAGCAGAGAATCCAGGCAGCCTCATTATCTTGATGGTCATAAGAGGGATAATGGAGAAACGCCATAAGTCTAGGGCTTTAGCTCTTTATTTCCTTTGTATAAAGTTGAATACAGACTACCGCCACCTGCTGGTGAGGAGAGTAGTTTCCTCTCCTGCAGATCAAACATGCTGGCTACTTGTTCCAGTGCGTGTTTTCCCGACACAAAGCGAGTGGAATGAAACACTCGAGTGGCAAACCTCCAACCATCGCGTCCTCCAAACACGGCACTCAGATGCGTTTGCTGCCCTGTTGGAATCCCATTAGCCGTTACTATTATGTACAACTGCCCCCTTTAACTCGGTATAATCGTCTTCTTAACCTCTGCACATGTTCCGCTAAACTCGGGAAATAGGCTTCTCGTGTTTGTTTGTGTGTGTGTGTGCGACTCTCATACTGACTCAAACCACACGGACTATAATTAAAGAGCGTCTCCATATCATCGCAGTGCGACCCATTAATGTGCCTGAGACACAAGTATTTGAACCAAAACACAGACGTACTGAGAACGGATTAGTCTGAGCCTCGTCAGCTGGAAAACAACCCCCGAACACAAAGTCACAGGACGGGCGGAGAGAGAGAAGACTAATACGCTAAATGTGTTATTAGAAAAACTCGTAATAAGGAGAAACCAGGGAGACACTGAGCGTTTGTGTAAGCACAATCAGCTTATCTGCTTTCACGGATTTGATTTGACGCGTGAAAAGCTGAACGTGCGACTCGGCGTCGCTCCTGCTGAGGGTGAGACTGTGAATCAGTGATACAAATGGGCGGACTCCAACACTGAGGGCGGATTTGGCTCATTTCATCTCAAAGCGACTGCAGGTCCATTTTAACCAGCGCTCTTCAGTAATGTGGGCAGCCGAGCGCAGAGCCCTAATTATGGAGATTATTTCTGCCAGAAAAGAGAAGCAAGTGGCAAATAACAAGATTACAAAAGCTGAAGACTGAATTAATAATAATAATAAAAAAAAAGAAAAAAAAAGAAGATGAGGCGACAAACAGTTCTGCCTCCGACCACGACGGGGATGAGACGAGCGTGAACGAAAAGAAGAAGAAAAACAAAACAAGAACCGCATATTAAACGCGCTGGTTTCATAACAGAGAGACGAGATCACACAGAAGACTGTTGATGTGTTATTTTTAAAAGGGAATTTCCACACAAAAAAAACACATGTTTGAAGGGGATTTTGAGAGAGTTTGAATATGGATCTGATTAAAAGTAATAATGTCGCAATAAATGTTGTTTTTATTATTTGCAGCATTTATAGTGAAAAACACAGATTCACTTTTTTGGGTTTGCACAAGAGGCTCCAACAGCATCTTTTCACACCTTTGCTAATCATTTATATATATATATATATATATATATATATATATATATATATATATATAGAATATGTATACATACATATTCAAATATATATATAATCTACGCCTCTTTTATTTGTTTCAATCACACTGTAAGAGAAAGTCTGCCCACCACTGAGAGAAAGAAAGGGAGAGACAGGGTAGAGACAGAGAGAGACAGGGAGAGAAACAGACAGTGATACAGAGAGAGAGACAGAGACGTCCCCTGGTGTTCCAATATAGCAGAAGACGTGTGGAAACCGTGGAAATGAATACAACACTCCCCACTCTCCCTCCCGAATCTAATTGTGAGGGAAGCACTGCTCATTAATACCTCAGTCAGTTACCATTACACACACACACACACACACACACACACACACACACACACACACACACACGCACAGTGCTCCATTCACTCACTGCAAGGAGTCAGACCCAGGTGTCAAAACAATTCACTCACAAGTATATCAACCAATACTAACACACAGTCACACAAGGAAACGCAGGGGAAACAAATGAATGAAATGAATGAATAAATGGACGCCTCGTGGTTTTCACACCTAACAGTCTCCGGTCTGTGACGTAGGTTTTCAGGCGGTCCACAGTCTGCTGTTCAGCCTCACTCTACAATGTGTTTAGCCTGCGTTCATGTCCAACCTTGCTGATGCGCACTGTATTTGCATTATTTGATAACAACAGTATCTCCCTTTCAGCGTGTAACATCAGAGCTGAATGCACAGCCTCACTTTACGACCGTCTCTCTCTCGTCTGTCTGTCTTTGTTTTTTGTTTTTTTCTTATCTCACTCTTGTGTTAAAAAACAAAACACAGTTTCTCCTGCTCCTCCTCCTCCTCCTCCTCCTCCTCCTCCCTGTGCTTCTGTTTGACTCCGCTCCACTCTACATGCTGCCGCTGTTTCTCTTCACTCCCTCCTTGTTCTGGTTTGGTTCTGCACTGGAGTGTTTTCCGTCTGATTTTCTCCCTCTGCAAATGCTTCTGTTTGTGCTGCTGCTGCTGCTGATGCTGCTGCTTATTTGAGGTTTGCTAATGTGTCCCGGGAGAGCCGGTCGCTGCTGTTTTATACGCTGACCTTATATTGAATCAACAGGTTTCTCTTCTTTGAGAAATGACTGATGAATGATTTTTTTTTTTACAAATTTTTTCCCCTCTTTTATACACTCACTAAAGAAAATAAATAAGCATAATGATTTTATGTTTCTGCGGAATGGAAATAATAAATAATAACCTCAAGCTCGCACACTGGATCTTTAACTGTGTACCACGTGTGTGTGTGTGTGTGTGTGTGTGAGAATGTGGGACGTCGTAAAAGTGGTACGGAAACTAAAAACAGCTTTACAGGAATCGAAAAGCTGAAGGTTATTCATTTAAATTCATTGATATTATGTGAACTAACTAACCCATTCTTTGGATTCACATGGAGTTTTCTTTTGTTGGAACAGATTGAACCCTTAGTGCCGCGGGAATAATACGCAACTCCTTATATGGACATCCTAGGGTGTGTTTATAGGTCATATGACGGCTTTACGAAACGCATTTTTGTGTCTTCGTGTGTGTTGTTGAGTCAAAGTTATGATTGACTTGTATCGCGTATTTTTAAGAAGCGATAATTCACAAAAAAAAGTCACAAAATAATCTAAAAAGGTGTGTTTCTATAGAGCTTTCTCATCAGATTGCCTGGTAAAAAGACAATGTATAAGACACTCTATATCGCACACTCTTATACCTTCTGAAATAGTGATGGAGGAAAAAAAAAAGCCGCTTAAATACTCTGTGTTTCTGACACAAAGACACTGCAGAGCTGGAAGGAGCGAGGAGCAGAACATTGTGTACCAGGACAATATCGTCTGAAATTACATTCTTCATCGAATCATTTCTCTCTCTCTCTCTCTCACAGTTCACTTCGTACCCCGCTTTTACCATTTGTGTCTCACTTTCACCCGGAGACAACAGAGTCTCTCTGTTCCCTCGCTTTGGTGCAGTGATGACAGCTCCACCATATAAAGAGAGTCAACACTGGGCATCTGCAGGTGGTGTGTGTCTGTGTGTGTGTGTGTGTGTGTGTGAGAGAGTGTGTGAGTGACCTCTCCAAATCTATTATCTCTGTAGGTATCAAGATCACAGCCAACATTTGTGAGCTCTGACCAATCACTGGCAACATAGTCTGCCGTGTGTGTGCGCGTGTGTGTGTGCGCGTGTGTGTGTGTGCGTGTGTGTGTGTGATCTCTGGCTGTCCTTGCCATGCCCCCTATCTCTAGCTGTCTCTCTGGTGTAAACACATACACACACACACACACACACTCGCAGCAACACACAGGGCGGCCTGTGTTGGCAGTAGGCAGTAGCATCTCTCTCTCACACACACACACACACACACACACACACACAGACACACAAGCCTCCAGCTGTTTCCAGTCTCTGTCCTGTCGAACTGACAGACACTAAGCAGACTGATCTCCTCAACTGGAGCCGTCAGCTCTTCCTCCTGCCCTCTGACTGACTACCCCGCCTCTCTCTGTCTCTCTCTCTCTCTGTTTTTTACGTCCTCCTCTGTTTTGCCCTCTCTCCCTCCCTCCTCGCCTCCTCCCCTGTTCCTCTCCATCTCTCCCTCCTCGCCTCCTCCAGACCATCTGACACGTCCTCACTTCGTGTGTGTCTCCTCCACTCGCTGTATGCAAAGTGTAAATTAAAAGCAACACTTTGGCGGCGGCGGCGGCGCGAGATGCGAGTGTTATTGGTTAAACACAGAGCTGGAGCGGCTTTAGCGAACGACGAATAAGATAAAATCAGCTTTGTGGGTGTGCGGTGTAAATGTCAAACGCACCAACCAGGCAATTAAACAGAGCGCGCATCTTAATACCGGCGGCCTTGTCGCTGCAGAACACTTTAAAGAACACATATTTCACAATTATGCAACAGTATTCAGATAAATACCATTAATGTGCTCTACGAGCTCTAATGTTTCCACACTCGACACTTCGGATGATTGTCGCTCAACAAATCTTACAGAGGTTTTTTTTATATTACGCTTAAATACCAGCTGGCTCTTGTATCACTCTGTTCCGTTCTGTTGCTTTTGGTGATGGATGAGTTTGATGCAGTTGTTGATAAAACGGAGGAGAATTTACTTTTACCACAGGGGACGACAGGAGCAGAGGACACTGGAGATTGTCTCTCGTCTCCATAGACCACACCACACAAGCCACAGACACCGCACGACTAAATATGAGGAGAATTCCAAAGGCGGCGAGACTTTTTCAGTCCATTTCTGTCATTACATTACATTACATGTCATTTAGCAGACGCTTTTATCCAAAGCGACTTACAATAAGTGCATTTAAACATTTGGGTACAAATAAGATCTAGAAGTAAGTAAGAGCTGCCACTTTACAGATATAAAAATTTATTTTTTCCGCAGTGATTAGTGAGAGCATTGCTAACGCCAGGTGTCAGTTGTCCGTTTACGTGACATCATAAAGAGACACGAAAGTCTCAGGAGACAACTTTGAGCTTTTAAACTTTGGACTTCTTACAGACACACACACACACACACACACACACACACAAAAACCAACAGTAAAACACTGAAGCGCAGACAGATACAGCAGAGCTTCCCAAACTTAATCATTTACCAAAAATCACTAAGGTTCAAGTTTTTAACATTTGATAAATGTAAATTTATAGCACAATATTGAATCTTCATCGCATTCAATGTCTTGTTTGTGCATCATTGCCACCATAATCTGATAAAACTGAAACTTAAAGATCACCCTAATTAATTGTAAATACCATTTTGGCCATAACTGAGAAACAATATGTCACAGTTTATGAGACATATTTTGATTTTCTGCTTTAAATTTGAATGAGTGGGTGGAGCTGGGAATAAGTGAGGGGGGTGGAGCTTATTGAAAATGCAGGTCACACCCCAGCCCCCAAACACGCCCCACTTCATTGCCTATTTAACTCTAAATAGGACCATAATGTACACAGTGGACGTCATGCTGTATGAAAAGACAGAAGGACTGTTTTCTTATTCACTTACATACTGTATGTAGTAGCCGAGTCGCCCCCTGATGGACGTCCAAGAGAATGTAAGTTGCAGGCACTTGTGTGGTGGCTTTTAGGCCGCATTCATCATTCATAAACACTCAGTTCAGAGGAACAGCGTTTGCCTCGGGCTAAACACTCACGATATTAACATTCTGCTGTTTTTAGACCGCGTTCATGTCCCAACATCGTCCCGCTACACAGCAATCCACTTCACTCTGACCTCGCTCCGTCTGCGCCGTCGCCGGCACGGCGCATCACGCCTCTCATTCTCCGCCTGCTGCCCTCTCCACTCCGACAACATGTCGCCACGTCCTGCTTCCACTTTGACCGCCTTCATCGGCCCCCGGGTTAGACGAGCTAAACTGAGGTGGTGGGCGGTGAGGAGCTGCCGCCGCATGTTTGGGTTTCCTTCACAAATGCGACTCCACGTTAAATGTTTCACTGTGGGTTGTTTTTTGTTTTTTTTGTGTGTGACTACATTCTGTTGGCTGCCTGGAAGGTAAAGTTAAGAGCAAGGATCAGATTATTTTGTTAAACTGAATCAAATTGTTAATTTACTCAAGGACACATTTCGCCTCTGAGATTTGTGGAGGAAGACATGGAAAAACAATGCATTTAATTAAAGATACAACAGCTACTCTCAAATATAATATAATATATAACTGTATCTTTACCTGACGATGTTACCGTAGTTTAGGGGTGTATCATACACAACTGCCTTTAAAAGGACTTCAGTTAAAATGGACCTAGGAGGCATCTAACCAGACCTACCACCAACCTTTATGACCAGACCACAAACCAAAAAGTGATTCAATCAACCATTTATGCATTTACCAGTTTAGGAACAAGCTGGCCTCCTCCCACAACAATCTATAATTAGTGATGGAATGATAACAAACCTGTTTTCCTGCTGCTCGTTTCCAGATTATTGCGAAATTACGGAGCTTTTCACAGCAAGCTAGTGGCATTGAGCCTGATAAGAGAGTTTCCAGAGGCGTTACAATCTCCTGTACTTATACAACATTTACTCACTCAACCTGGCTCTATTCCTTCCCAACTATCATCTTCCCAAACTGAGTGATAACGCAGTCAACCCGTGCTGTTGAGGAGAATCTGGAGGCTCAAGCCAAGCGTGAACATCAACGGACCAAGTCCACTGACAGTAAAGGAGGCTGTGTTGGAAAAATCACAATAACAATCGTGTGAGGTTTTCTGGATAAAGCTGAAAAAGCAGCGGAGAAGAACGACCGCGTTCATCACGACGAGACGCTGACTACGACCATGAAGCCTTTCTGGGAGAAGAGGAGACCTTCGACGAGCTCACGCCAGAGGAGAGCAAGCAGAGGCCCTGCATGTTGATGAGGATGAGGACGACTTTGTGACCGCTGAGGTGATGAAGAAGTGGCTCACGCACACTCAGAGGTGCTGGATCAGCAGTGGAGAAACGTTGGAGGAATACAAGAACGTCACGTGTGGAAACGTCGTTGACAACTCACACTTTTGAAGTATCCTATCGCCAATGGACCGACATCAACCACGAGGATGTGAGGACTCCCTGCTTCGTCTTTATGTTACAGTGGACAACAAACTTTGTGGAGCATGAAAGATCCTTTCTCTCCGCACAGGACGAGATGACAAATCACTGCCGCCATCAACTTCCCTAATGTCCTTGTGCTTGGACGGGAAGAAATCCTAGTGGCCATTAGTTAGATAGATATTGTGGAAATAATCACCAGAGGAGGAGGAGAGTTTGTGGACTAACGCCGAAAACAAAGTCACGTTTAGTACTCAGTTATATATATACATATATATGTATGTATACACATGTATACATATATATACTGTATGTATATACAACAAAAAGGATAAAAGCATGACTGGACTGGAATAATAATAATAATAATGATAATCTTAGATACATAAAGATGGTACCAGACAGTTCCAGCATGGACTAAATGTAATTAATCAAACTGCTGGAGAAACAGCAGCTCTCCCTCCCTCTCTCTATCTCTCTCTCGCTCTCTCCCTCCCTCTCCCTCTCTCTCCCTACCTCTCTCCCTCCCTCTCTCCCTCCCTTAATGCCTTCTGTTAATAAGACTGTTGCTCGTCCTCACGTTCCCCCAGGCTCCTCCAATTCTCTCGACTCTTCCTCTCAGCTTCTCTCTCTGTTTTCTCTCCATTTCTCCGTTCATTGACGACCCCCCCCCCCCCCGGCAGCTACATTTTCTCAAGGTCAGGTCACTCTACTCTTCTCTCTCTCCCTCTCCCTCTCTCCCTCTTTCATCTTCATTATTTCGTGTGCTCCTCTCGTAATTTTCCCTTCTTTCATCTGCTCCTGGTCTGGAGGTGGTCGTCTCTTCATCCAGAGGCCTATTGCACGTCTCATCTTCCTCAAAGCTCAGCTCCTTTAGCCTCCTCTCTCTCTCTGTCTCACTCAGTTTACTGCTCTTTTCTCCAACACCAGTTTTATTTTGGGGGGCGGGTGAACCTCCCATAAGAGCAATCGTCTTCACGTCGTCATGTCACGAAGAGATGGAACAGTATTTGTTCACCTCTTCATTATGAATATTGAGCTAAAAAGCTTGAGTGTCATGATCTGACTTATTATAACTGTACTGCTGCAGCTTCATTTAGGGTTTTTTTTGGTTCAGAAAACACACATTTCCAGATTGCCTGTTAAACTAAAGCCTATAAGAATATACTTCACATCATGACTGCTTCATATATAATATATAATAATGTCATTCTCACATGGACCGTAGAGGCAGTCACTGCTTTAACAAGCTCACATACAAGCTACGATCAAGCAGTTTGGACGTTGGTTAGCGTGATGACATCGTGACACGCGACGATGTCAGACTGCAGACACGCGGCGACCCTAACACTGTGAAGTGCTGCTCGTTCTGTGGTCTGCCCCCTAGTGGAGAACTCCTGAAACATGCTGAATACACACACACAAATACGCACAAAACTGGTAAAACTACGCCCAGACCATAATCTCCTCAGGAAAATGTTGACTAGTGTTATAAACACACCTTGGTTGACATCAAATTCAAGGACTTTCCAGGAGCAATTCCCTCAAATTCAAGGACCGAATGTCCTGACACAGCTGAAGATGGGAGGGCAATCCGCCCATGATCGCAGCACGCTCTGCATCTGGACAAGTGATTGTCCTTTTTGGGATCTTGGACAAAGACAAGTCTTAGGTGAGACAGAGATCTTGTTTCCCAGACATCACGACACGTCATTTGCTCTCTCTCGCGTGACTTTTTTTTTTCATATATTATATTATTAATGTAATTAGAATATAATATTAATAATTAATAAATAAAATAAAATAAATAAAAATAAAAATAAAAATAAAAATAAAAATAAAAATAAAAATAAATAAATAATAATAATAATTATATTATTATATTTAATTTTTTTATTTGCTCATTGTTCTGCATGGAATCCTGCATAGAATCCAGGCAGGGCATGAAACAGTAGGTTCACAAGAAGAGCATTTCATCAGCTTCAATTTCTTATTGACAGTTTTCATCGTGTGGTTTGTCTCAGCACGGTGTAAAACCAAAGGTCACCTGAACAGCAAGAATATAATATAATATAATTAATAATTTTTTTATTATATTTAAGTACAGTTGTCTTCCTCCCATCCATCACTGCTCTTTCACCGCGTCGTCGCCCTCGCGCACAAACCTGACACTGTCACACTTTTATATCTATTGCTGTCTGACTTTTGTTCTCACTGCTGTCAGTCACTCCACATCACTGACAGCTTGTTTTTTACTTCTAATCCATACGTCCACATATATTATACGTCTTCTTTGAATCGTCTCTCTCCACACTGCACCTCGTGTTACTTCTTTCCCCTTCAGTGTGTGTCACTGTGCGATGCTTTGTCACCGTCTCTGTCTGCCTTTCCCACTTTTTTTATTTTTTAAAGAAATCTCTTTCTTTATTCTGAACACTTGTTTCCTTTCAGGCCTGCACCTCTGGAGTGTGTGTGTGTGTGTGTGTATCTTGTGCACTTGTCTATAAAAAGCAGCATTGCGAGAATTAAAAAGATATTCTTTTGTGTGACAGAATGGAATGGTAAGACGCGTCAGAATGGATGTCTTCACTTTTGTCTGGATGTGGAACATTTTTCATGAAGGGTTAAGTGTCTGGTGCGACTGCGGAGTCCTTGACTGTCTCATCACCACAATAACGCAACTTCACACTTGAGAAACAAAGTTAAATCGCGGCGACAAACTTACTTCAATCCTCAGCCTCTCTGATTGCCGCACACGAGAGTGAGCACATCAAAGCGCGGAGAGCGCGCACTCCGAACACCCTCCGGCTAATTTGTCCACATTTAACAAGGCACATAAATGACTGTAGTCCTTTTAAGTCCCCGTGCAAATGATAGAATTAAACATCTTTGATGCCTGTGATCATTTATCCAGGAAAGAGCGAAGGATGGTCGCGACTTCCTCTTTTTTCCTTTTTCTTTTTTGTTGTATCTTCCATCTCCGTAGAAGACTTGTCAGGTCTCCAGGAATAAAACTGATTAACGTTACGCAAAAAAAACAACAAACAACAACAACAAAGTCCCGAGACCTCAAAGGAAACGCTAACAAGCGAACACTCGCCTGCGAGCGATGGCAGCCGGTTTCTGACAGCAGGTTGGAGACTCTGTGCACAGTAATAATAATTATTGAAATAATACAATTGAAATGGAAGGAGTTTTTAAGGCATGGATTTTTGCGACCGCATCAGACCTGGTGAACATTTACGTCTGAAAGTGGTTCGGAGGAATGTGCGTCGAAAATCGGATGTGGGAGGTGCCAATAAGTGCTCCTCCCACTGTCCAAATTCACCCCTGAACGGCACAATTATCGTACATGCACGAAAATAGTACACACGTGTACCTGCGGAGGACATGACAGGAACTCAACACACAAGTACCACGGTAGCCTGAGGCCAAGTGGAAGCGAAGTGGGCTTGCAGAACTTTTATCTTTTATTTCATTAACAGTCGAATTTTTCCATTCAGGAAAAATAGAGAGGTGAAGTTTCACTTACTCTACTGAAAGCATATTCATGTTTCATTCATCAGAGGTTCTCAATGACTTCTCAGCCAAGGACCCACTACTGAGTTAGAATCCCCTCATGTGCTTATGAAAAACCGCTCAGTTAGAAAGAAATCTATAAATGATTTCAGGTCCTAAAAGGAAAAAGGTTGTGATTGAATGTGTTATCAAACCTCTGGATGTAACACATCTATTCCTACAAAACCAGAGCAACAGAATAAATGTTTTGTCTCCTCCGTCATGTGCCAGACAAACCAAACTGGAGCGCCACACGCCTCATTTACACGTGTTGGAAATGGCCGCAGACGACGGCCATTAAACTGGCAATCTTCACTCACGACGTTTCCACAAGCTGTTACGGCGCACAATTAAATACATCAATTAATAAACAGCCCCTACATCCATGTTGGCGACTGTAAACAGCATCCATCTGCTGCCTCCAGCTCTGTGCTCTGAGCAGCAGCAGCAGCAGCAGCAGCAGCAGCAGCTCTGCTGGGCGTGTGATGGATGCGGCACCTTTCACAGAGTTGTGTGCAGCCGTGGCCTCAAGCGAACACACACTGACACACACACACAGCTGCAGACATAATCGATGACGCTGATTATTAAAAACACAAACAAACACTGAAGCAGAAGTGTAATGTCAACATGTCGTACTATTGTATATTACTGTGTAATAAAGCCTCATGGCTACGAAAGCACATCCTGGAACAACGAGTCACTCACAGACAACACGTGTCTTTTTCTCGGCGTCGACATTTATTTAGTTTCTGCTTTTAACGCTGTTGTGTGGCGTCTGTGGGAGTCTGTTTTTGTGTTGCTGCTCGATTCTTGAGCACGCTGCGCCTCCCTGCGCCTCCCTGCGCGGACCACAACACACTCACTCACTACTGCTGGTAACAGTGGGTGGAATTCAGCAGCGCTAACGAGCGCGGTCGATGACGTGCGGCCCCGTAGGTTTCACAAAAACCCTGTTATTTTTAATAAACGACAAAAAAGAAAAGGAAAAGAGAAGCTATAAAAGGATGATAAGACAAGAAAAGTCATCTTCAGTCCATTTATTGTCATTGGAGTAGTGGAATAGAAGTTTAAGAAGCTCAATGGTTTGAAACAGAATGTCCCAGTACAAAGCAAACACTGCATGTTCACACATGACATTAATAAGCAACGTGTCTCACACACTCAAACTCTGCGGTGACAAATAAAAGTGAATAAAGGAGCGCTCCTCCATCCAGGAGGTGCACAACAACACCGGCTTTGCATATAGTGTCACACAGGTGAGCACGCGCACACACACACACACACACACACACATCTGCACAGTCAAGACAAGACAAATGAAGACTGCAGCTCGTTTACGAGGCAGCGAGGCAGACAGATCCTTATAAAACATGCATCGCATGTATTCCCCCAGCTGTCCGCCTCACACACGCACACGCACGCACACGCACACACACACACACACACACACACACAGAAAAACAATCCAAACAGGGGCTGCAGATTTGTGCTTAGCTGCCATGCTCCATCATCTTTTGACAGGCAATTATTTTATGGCACTTCACACGTAAACACAGCGGCCAAACATATGCACAAACTGAACGTACGAGCACATGTGATGACAGGCGAGGCGTGTGTGTGTGTGTGTGCGTGTGTGTGTGTGCGTGCATAGAGTTCACACCGGCATGCGGGTTAATAATTCAAAGCCCTGGTTAAGAGGGGGGGGCGCGGCTCCCTGCCTTATTAAATTATTGACAAGCAACACCTCGAATCTCTGCTGCAGACCTGAGACACGGTCAGCAGGGAGTGAGGAAGAGGAGGAGGAGGAGGAGGAGGAGGAGGAGGGACGGAGGAGAAACTCGAGTGAGGGTGAGGGCGAGAGGGAGACAGAAGAAGGTAGCTGTGGAGACAGGGGACACGATTCTGTCCTGAAAAAGCAGCAGAGGACATTATTCTTATGGACTGAAGAGTGTGTCTCAGGTCGGCCGCTGGTGCTGTCAGTCACAAACAACACTCAGCAATTAAGGAAAAATAATCGACGGAGGATGGAACGGTTTTCGATGAACCAGCAGCAAACAGATATTTGATATTTGGTATTTGACGAGAGCGTTACAGGCGCTCAGGGTATCCTTCCTCCAATGTGAGCCCACTGGTGGCACACTGAGATGCTCAGAGAAAGACGAGGGGTAACATAAGAGTTCTGAGGCGTCTAAACGTGCCGCCCCGGTACGACTCTTTCAGGCGCTGAGGGACAGTGACGGAGCGGCGGTACAGTTTATGATGCTCTCGGGCTGCATGAACAGGCACAGGAGCTGGGGCGAAAAGAATCAGAACTGCCCGCCTGGGCTGCATATGAATGAATATTTAGAAATATGTTTTGAAAATGCAAAAAAAAATAAAGTCAGTGAGGATGAGCAGAAGAACACGGGGGGGGGGAGTTTAAATGAAACCACGACGAGCAGCTGGTTCTGAGGTCGGAGCGGCCGCAGCTCGTCTGCTCGTCTGTTTTGTGCTCGCCGTGTTGCCAGTTCTGAAGAGCCTCGACTTCACACGGTATTCATTTCAGAGCAATTACCGCTTCACTTGCTCGCCCCGATGTGCTGCGTGTCTGTTCGCCTGTCACTCAAACACACAGAAATAAAAACAAGAAGCAGACACCAATAATCTACATGTTTGCAAATTACAGCAGAGTTCTTTTTCATCATCCGCAGCCACACACGCACTAATGTAGAGACATTTATAGATATATATGAGTGTGTTCACTGTCTGTGATGTGTGTATTTCTATCTCGAAGGTTCCTGTGGTTGCCGACAGGCTGATTCCCACACACATGATATCTACAGGATTCAGACGCAGGATCTCGCCATCGTGGCACTGATTCGTTGCGACACGCCTGCTTTTCTGGGTTTGGTAACACTTTAGATGAGGGAACACATATTCAACATTAACTAGGTGCTTACTAGCATGCATATAAGTGGCATACCAGACCTTTATTAGTAATTATTAAGCATGTATTAACACCTTAATCAGGACAAATCTTAATTCATGTCGTAATAGAGGTAGAATAAGGTGTCAATACGTGCTTAATAATTACTAATAAAGGGCTAGTGTGCTGTGTATGCATGTAAGTCAGCACCTAGTTAATAGTGAATATGTGTTACCCTGGGTTTTGTCCATTTAGTGAGTGCAGTGCAAGTCACGTGACGCGACAGAAGAGTCGGGTATTTTGAATTGTAAATACACTATTTTAACATGAATAACAGTCGGATAATTAAAGTTATTATAGTTATTAAAGTTACAGGACATTTTATGGTTAAAATAAGCAAGAAAGTCCAGACGGAAATTTTGAGGTTTAGGTGTTAAAGGGTTAATCCCGAAATAAATAAGATAATGATTAAAAATCTGTATTTATCTATCGTGCTTTTCTAGTTCCTGATGACTACACTTCACCCATTCACTCACACATACACCCAGCACATCTATGTATGCGGCACATTTTCTGTCACACATCTATACAGGAGCAACGCGTCTTGCCCAGGAATCAAACCTCTACAAGTTAAACAAGTTAAAGTCGACTCACTGCACCACCACTGTGTTAAAAACAGCGTAGACATGGAGTTGTGCACGTCTTCCTCGCTCCTCGGATAAAGAAAACGTGCCGGTCTTTCATGTCACATCATTATAACGCTGATTCTCGTCGTCCGTGAATAACACCGCCATCGCAAAACTCTTTATTAGTAAAGACAGGTTCAGCGGGAGTGCACCGTTCATCGCGCACCGTTAATAAAAAACACTTTTCATCCGCATAAAGCTATTCACTGAGGTCTCATGTGTGTATCATTTGTATACTGTACCATGCATTATGCACGGTAATGCACCCTACATTCAATATTTGCATCTCACATCTGACTTTTGTCGAGCGCTGAGAGCTAACCAAGCGGATCGGCACTTCCGTTTGCTGATGATGTCATCAGTAAACCTCACCACTCCTCTCACCACCGTAGCGCCTCCCGGTGCGGGCACTAGTCCGGGCACATCCGGTTGTGTACATTCAACCGCAGAAGAAGAAGAACGACTCTCGTTGTAGCTGCTGAGATGCAGAGCATCCACCGTGCCAGAGGGGGAGCTGTGTATCTGAGAGCTGGCCTATCTATTACGTCACTTCCAGGTACCTGGCCAATCACAGGACAGTGGGAAAGCTCTCGTTGGCTGGCCAATCACAACACAGTCCACGTTCTGGGGGTGTGGTTTTGGTCTGAAACAGTGCGGCTGACGAGAGCGTCAGTGAGGAGATATTTTGATCGGCTCGTTTGCAGCGACTAGGAGGTTTTTGACAGCCTCCGCCTCCACTGAATCACGTGATGTAGAGGAGCTTCATGTGTTGAGAGAGAAGGCAGAGACAAGGCTGGGAAATAAATTCAGAAGAATCGTTTTCATTTAGAAATGCCCTAACATATATATATTTCTTTTTTTTAATATATATATATACACGTACTTCCACATTTTTCTACTTATTTTAGATTTACCCCCCCCCCACAACTTTCACTGCATCCTTGTAAACATGTGTTTTATTGTGTCTATTGCTCGACTCAGTTTATTAATCTTTGGTTTTTATAGGTTTATTATAGAACATAGAAATGTGGAACGGCCGATACGAGGCGCAAAGTCTCTCTATGAATCGCTCTGTGATGGCTTTGATTTCCCCAAAGGTTGGAGACAGAGTCTATAGAGGAGAAGCAGGAGTCTGGTTCTCCCTTAGATCACTTGATTTACATTCTGCTGAAAGGTTATTGTGGAATTATTGATCAATAAAAACTAAATCATTTTGTGCTTTAAGGTGCATTATGAAAGAAATGTCTTGCTTTTAGAGCTGCAGTGTGTTTTTTCAATAATTAAAACAAGCTTTTTTCATTTTTCTGCTTCTTAAATGTGAATATTGTCTGTTTTTTTTTGCTCCATGTCACAAAGAAATCGTTAAAACTCATCATTTCCAGATTTGGGAAAACACTGATTAACCTTTTTTCAATATTTTAGGGCACAAACAAGTACTCGATTCACGTAGAAAATCGTCCTACTTGTTTCAAGTAGATAGAATGAGCAAGATATGTCATCAAAGAGTAAGGAAACATAAAATACTGGCTTCATTAAGTAACAAATGTTACTGAATTTAAAAAAATACGGCCATGACAAGATTCATCTAGACACGTCAACTTTAATCTCCACATTTCATCTTGATGTGTCAATCAGAGAGTCAAAAACTCTCAAAAATGTCTCAACCAGACGAACAGCTGAAAGTTATACAAGTTATAATGTGTGATAATCATTTTCTTCAGAATGAACTCAGGACAGTTACTGTCGTGTATGTGTACGGATACAAACACATAAGTGCATAAGTGCTTCTGTGTGTGTGAGGAGGCCGACGCCATCCAATAAAACCGCCTCAAGCGCTAACGGCTACATCTTGCTTTCGTCTCCGTCCGCACAGTCGCAAGAAAACATGGGGAAGTTACGACAGTTTAAAAAGGAGTAAACGGGCGATGTGTGCATAATCATAAAAGAGCTAATGAAACCTAATGGGCTGTTGGGATTATATTTACCATGTCACACATAAAGCTGTCAGAGACAGCTCATAGATTTCAGATCCTCGCTTCATGGTTTATTTTATCTCACTAAAGGTGCGTTAAGTGGATGCTTGAAAGTCAGTAACATTTCCACTCAGGGCTCGTCATGCATTATAGATGCATAAGGACGCAGATTTACTTTTTAAGAAAAAAAACACTGAGGTTTTCATCTAAACCTTTGAGACTAAAGTTGCTGAAGTAAAAAAACCAACACACTTAATTCACACAGCAAAGAAAGTAAAGTAACAGCGCACTCAAATGATCCTTTCAAGATCTGAAGTTGCCTGACAAAAGACAGCTTTTACACCTCAGTGGAACAGGTGTAAAACCAGAAAAGAAGATGGAAGCAGACGAGGAGGCTGACAGGCGACAGTAAAGCGGCGGAAGAGTAAATTATGTTGAAAATTTGCGGGGGGAAAAATAAGATGTGACAAGAAAGCAAAAAGGCGGCAAGATGGAGACGGCGCAGGGAGACGAGGGAAAAAGAACTCACTTTTCCTTTATGACCCAAATCAGCCACAACTGCGCCGTTCTTTTTTTGAACAGACGTCATCTCCACACGGAAACACACACAAATGTAACCTTTGTAGCGCTGAAACATAATATTATGATATGTTATGATAATCATTTCTTTGAACCCACTGCACTTTATGTAAATATTTTGCAAACTGTATGAATTTTTTATATCTTATCATTTTATTCTATTTAAATGATTTGAACAAAAACATGAACAAATGAACAAAAACATTTGAGATCCAGGTATGAGTAATATTATTAACACCGTTCTACATATTTATACATATTTGAGGTTTTTTTATATATATATATATATATATATACATATATATATATATAAACCTCAAATCAACCCTTAATCAATGAACCGCCAACGTTAAACAGAGCGAGCGGCACACAACCTGTGCAGTAATGAGGGGGAGTGATTGGAACAATCAGCAAAGTTGAATTTGTTGAATTTAAATACACGAGCAACAACCTACCAACTTTTAACAAGAGCACCGTTTGTAATGAGCTTTTGAATTATTATTCATTTCATGACGCACGCAAATCAACCGGCGAGTATTTTCAACATAGTCAAACATGTAAGGCCGCCACGATAAATGATGACATTGCTGTCTTAGCGATGCATTCCACAACGTTAGAGAAGTCAAATATTCTGATTCTGAAAGTGTCCGACGTAGGAACTCACACAGGAACAGAAATGATGTGGAAAAAGTCTGTAAAAGGTGATCAAAGGTCTGCCTGCAGAGTTTTAACGTCACCTTCTTGGGCTCATCCTGCTATTTGATCAACTTTGTAGTCAACTGCACACTTCCTGTGTCTGCCCTTTCAAATTAGAAGCCCAGCATGGTTCAGCTATATAGGTTTTGCTTTTATTTTGACACGTGGCGTGAAAACATTTCTGTCCTCTCTGTCCATGACAGAAAATAATAGAGAACCACAAATATCTGGACCGGATACACTATCTCAAGGCTTACTAACTATAGGTATCAGACCGAGCACGCTGCTCTCCACAATCCGCGATGATGCTTTCACTGTTCACCCGATCATCAAACATCTCCGTAACACTGAGGTGATAAATCCTTTATATTTCCACTCAAACAGAGTTCCCTTCTGCGACCAGCAGAGTCTGTCCTACTTCCTCGGCTTCACTTTTTTAAACTGGAAGATCGTCCTCTGACCCTAAATGAAAATAACCATCACTACTTCTGATTATTATACATAAAAAAAAAACCCACATGAATAATGCAGGAATATGACAGGATATAGTATATGAGTGAAAAAAATCACACAGGGAGACGCAGATGAAGTGCTTTCATGAAAAACAGCGTGCAGTCACACGACACACGGTGTGAATGTTTGCACCGAAGCCACAGTGGCGTCACACGTGGCGTTTACACCTGTCGCGGTGAAACCGAAAATGTCTGAAGTTATGAACCCACTGATTAGCGATGCTCTCTCTCTCTCTCTCTCTCGTGGCCTCCTGAGCCCTCCCTCCCTCCCTCCCTCCCACCTGCCATCCACCTATCCATCCATTATTCTGTCACCTCTGCATAATAATTACACAGAGAGCAGCGGCGTTTATTAGATGAAAGATTACGGCGACATAAAGAAACAGCGTGAAATGGCGCAGATAGTGTCATTTTTTCTTTTCCAGCTGACTATTATTTGAAGCGGGACGCTGGGCCCTTTAAACCCTCCCTGTAGTGTCTGAGATGCAGATCAGGCTCCGTGATAACGTCCCTGCTGCCTCGCTGGCTAATGACACTGTGCATCCCTGAGGACCAGTCTCAGGCTATACTCATAATGACACAGCGCCACACCAAACCTTGTCAAACAGTGTTTAAAGTGGGGAAAAAAAAAAAGGAAAGAGGCACATTGTGCTGCTGGTATCATCAGCTTCATGTCACTCCTCTGTCTCTTTTCCTGCCTTCCTGTCTGTCTCCTCCCCCCTTTATCTCCCGCGTCTGACAGTTACTGTCTTGGATGTTACATTAACAGATGGATCGCAATCAGGCGGCCATGAAAGAAGCGCGGCGCCTCACACTGAACCTCCGTGCACAAACGTGTTTGATCACAGCCCAAATTTCCACACGCTGATCAAACCGAAGCACGGGCGCGTCAGCCACAGTTGTGACCCTGATGCAACGCGTCAGGGATGAGGAGGGAGGTCCTGGATGACAGAATCATGAGCATGAAGCTCCTCATAACGCCTCATTTCTATGTATCATCATGTGGACCATCATCATATATGGGTGCATGTGACCTCTCCTTGATCTGTCAAGAGGGTTTTTTTGTTTGTTTTATTTTTGGTCATTTCTTCATGTGGCAGAGTCAGAAATGGTCCTTTGGGCTAAGATAAAAGAATCAGGATGATTCGGAATGACAGGACAAGTAATTGATCAATTGATCAATAAAAGCTTGTTCAGCGATCTGACAGAGGAGTTTAGTTCAATTCTAGGAGAAACTGAATAATCACAGGGCAGTTCAGAGAGAGAGAGAGAGGGGGGGGGGGGGGGGGGTCCCTTCAGTGTATCAGTCACTATTCCAAAACAACTATTATTTACACAATCGATTATTTTCTTGATTAATTTTGTACTTGTTTGTACTCTAATGTCAGAAAATGTTGAAAAATGTTGATCCTTGTTTACCACAGCTGGAAAATGATGCTGATGTCTTGTTTTGTCCACAAACCAAAAATGATGATGTTTTAACGATTGCTTTGTTATATGGAGCAACAAAACCAGAACACATTCATTTTTAAGAAGCTGAAAAATCCGAAAACGAATATGAATACGAATAATCGTTGCAGCCCTAGTAACAGCTGCCGCTAACCCAGATTCTGCTTCACCCGTACATGTATTCTAACAATAACAATTGCAAATAAAACACGAATACAATCGGGTTATTAAAAAATATGTTGTAATATGAGAGATGAAAGAGGAGAACGTAAGAGAATCAAAGCTCTACTTGTGCTGCTATAACATGAAATACTATTTCAACCATTAACCAAACTAATAATAATGATAAATCCACAGGGTTGACATTGTAGCGCTGGCGATGAGCCGTCAGGATGTGACTGGATCACTCACATCTGTTGTGAACGTGAACTGGAACTTGGAGAAAAGAGTCTAAAAGAGAGTCGTACAAAGAAGCCGGTGACTCATGTGTTAGTACGAGTGAAGCATTTCACAAACGGAGAGACAATCCTCGGGTGCACCTTCAGACCTTTCTTAGAAATAAGTCATGAGGTGGCTTTTCCATCAGCCTGGTTTTCTACTAATATTGGATTCACACACAAAAACACTTTGCAAACACTGGAAAAACTTGAAAAGCGTGTTGAATTATCAAGCGTTAAAGCTTTTACCCTTGTGGAGGTGGAAGAGTGGGCACAAAACAAAACCTTTCGCTCACTGACTTCGTGTAAGAAGCAAAGATTACGCCACCGTAGACCAACAGCCATTGACACCCTTGTTATCCTTCTGTGATGATATGGATTTTTCTCAATAATCACTTATAAATGATACAAACACAGATATGATAAGTATTCAGACACCTGACCATTGGACTGTAATGACATATTCAGACACACACATCACTTCCACACTTCTTGGGAGAAGTTCCTCAAGACTTTGAGGTGTTTCTATGTGAATTTGTGTCCAATTCCTTCTGTAGAGCATTGATGAGGGACGAGAAGGTCCTGACTCACAATCTCTGTTCCAGTTCGTCCCAAAGGTGTGAGGTAAGTCAAACCATGTCTTTGTAGTCATGTTGGAATAGAAGAAGGTTCTTCCTCCAACTGTTGCCACAAAGTTGGACGCCCCAAGCACAGCATTGTCCAGGAATGTCTTGGTGTGCTGAAGATAGAGGATTGTCCTTCATTGGAGAGAAGGGGTCTAGACCAAAGCCTGATTGAGACACCGGAATTGGAGTACTTTTGAAGGACACCTCAACTCGTCATTTCAGTTCAGTCTAACCTGACAAGTTTTTTTAATTGTTGAGCTTTGGGCAGATTTGTTCACTGAGCCACGGTAACTTTTCCACCCCCCCGCTGTCTCTACTTCACGCTAAGCTAAGCTAACATCTCCAGGCTCCAGCTTAATGCTTAATAGACATAAATTCAAAGCCAAAGAGAATCCCCAGTTAAAGGAGCCCCCCCCCGCTGGGTGACTGACAGCTGATCTTAGGAGTGCGGCGTAGAGACACCAACGCACTAAGCCCCGAGACAGAAGTCTACACCTGCACTGCGCTCACCATGACTTCACATTAATCATGTGTTTCAAGGAAGCAGTCTGAAGTTTGGCCCACACACACACGTTCCTGAACCACAATGAGATCATTTATTTACATATTTACACAAGTGCGACAATGTGATCGTGTTTTAATGGCCTTCATAAAAATATGAAATGAGGGCGAAGGATATATTTCCCGGTTATTGCTCGGAGAGGATCATGGTTTCTCCTCATATACGTCAACATCCTCTCCTTAATAACACAATAAAGCGGCTCATCTCATAAGTGTAAAATCTATAAATAAACACGCAGCGTTCAATCTTCTAGCAACGTCAGAACTTACAGGAACATCATTACGGTGTTTGGTCTCTTCTCTCGTGTTGAAGAAAGAAATCCTACGTTCTTTTATTGTTTACTCTGCTGTCATTTCTATTGTTTTTTTTATTATATTTTTCTGCCTATCAAAAAAAAAAAAAAAAAAATCCCTCTCACCCATGCTCTCTTCATTTCTTCTCTGGACCTAAACGAGCAGGATGGTAATAAAACACACATCGTACGCACTAAACGCCCTCGCATACATGCACACAAACGTCGCTCCTACACAGCGACACACACTCGCACACACACACACACAGCACAGGAAACAAGCCATTCATAAAAGTAATGTCCCGCCAGAGGGGACTGTGGGAAAATGAGTTTTCTGGATGGATTATTATTCTGCGGTGTCGCGTGGCCCTGATCGCTGCTCACCTCGTCCTCTGAAGTGGCGCACTGTCTGCGGTCCATAGTACACACACACTCACACACACTCACACACACGTGTACTGTATATACACATAAATATACATATATACACACACTCACACACACATGTACTGTATATACACATAAATATACATATACACACACACACGTACTGTATATACACATAAATATTCATATACACACACACACGTACTGTATATACACATAAATATACATATACACACACACACTCACACACACATGTACTGTATATACACATAAATATACATATATACACACACACTCACACACATGTGTACTGTATATACACATAAATATACATATACACACACACTCACACAAACATGTACTGTATATACACAAAAAAACATAGGATTAGTGAAAACACAAGCTTCCATGCTTGTCCATGTTTGGAAATCCCGGCAGGGATTCAGCGTTCTGAGTTTCTGTGGCTGCGCTGTAATTATGGGCTGTATTTTGTGTATGTGTGTGTAGCGAGTGTTCATGCACGGTCGGCGGCTGGTGTGGTTGTAGCTCACGGTTGAAACAGTTACTCGATTAATCGGCGACTAAATGATTGTGTGTTTTCAGACTTTTCAGCTCCTTGAACATGAATGTTGCGGTTTCTTTGCTCCTTTGAGGACGAAACCAGACACTGGAGACTGTCGTCGTCCTTTTTTTTTGACCCAAACGATAAAAATAATGGGCAGATTCATGCAGCTGACGCCACTACTGTCCTAGACCCAATTAGGGTCGCAAAGAGGCGGAAAATTCTTGGTAAAATTCCAGAATTTCTCTATGGGATTGGGAACTTGAGTTAGATTTTGCGATTATTCAAAATTGGAAACTTCCCATGGGAATTAACTGGACTTTTTGCAACTCCAGTCCCAATATACACCAGGAAATCAGTGTGTGTCCAACTGTGTTGACCTACAGTGTTTTAGTATTTCCCAATCCTGGTCCTGGGGACCCACTGCCCAGCATGTTTAGAAGTTTCCCTTCTCCATCACACCACATTGAACATTGAATATTGTTCTATTATTGGTATTATATTATTTATATTATTTTAAAGTGCTTATGCACTTATAAGAACATACTTATTGGTGGAAAATCACATTTCTGCAGATTAATCCTCCTGTTATGGTTTTATATCATCCCTTGTCATGTCTTCCTTGTGTGTCCTCTCCTCTGTCAACACTTAGTGTTTACTGTAAAACACTAAGGTAAAACCTTCAGGTAAAACAAAGTCACCTGAATTGTAAGCTCTTGGGATTCTCCATTTATTGTTACCGTGGCAACTGGATCTCTTGTTGGCAGCCTCCTGCTCTTGACTCTTTAATCTTATCGGAAGAAAATGTCACGCGTGTGTTTCAAAGCTTGAAAACACATGTTTGACAAAACTTCCAGTGAATATTTCTTTTTATATATTAACAACTCACTCATTTAGTCTGGCTTCACTTGTTTTACTTAAATTTAGTTTCACTACAGTTCAAATGTCTCACATTAAGACCTTTTCACATCAGCATAGAGTGCATTTAATGACATTAACTTCATTTTCTCTTCACATAGAGAGAGTTTGATTGGTTTTATGAACTTTATTCAGGTTAAAAGACGCATATGTGCGGGTGACATTTGTGGTTCAACGTTGTTTATTTACCCTTTGCTTTCCTGCTCGGATGTTTCTGTCGAGAAGCTGCGGCTCGTGACTGAAACGCGGTGTGGAGCATCAGGCGGCGGTGGCGGCAGATTATCTGAATTATCTCCCGAATAGGTTTCCAAATCCAGCCGTGACATATTTGTTCCGTTCTATAACTTGGCATCAGTCAAGTTTTTTTTTGTAATCCAGCCACACTGAGGCTAAGAAAAGAAACAATATCAAACACTGATAAGTCCAACCGTCTGGATTTCCACTGTAATGCTTTGTGGGTCGAAATGTTTTCCCACAGGCAACCAGGCATGACACCAGAATTCAATTTAACAGAGGGAAAAAAATAAAGGAATAACTCTCTCATCTCTGCAGCAGTGGGCAGGAAACATGCCCATGTGTCTCTGAATGGTTTGGTGATTATGAACACATCATCTTCTCCAGTAAGTGAATAGTGAATCTATTTCAATGCCAGGCAGCGTTAGTTAAAGTTTAAATACTGTGGAAATGTTTGATCGGACTTAAAACCATTGTGTTCTGGTTGTTTACTAAAAAAAAGAAAGATTCCACTAAGTTCCACTCTGTTTATTTAGGCAGTCTAAACAAAGCATTATCCCCGTCCTTCACCATGACCAGTCGAAGCCAAACCCTAATTTTAACCTCACCCACAATTCAAATCTTAGCCCTGAACTTGACCGCTTCCTCCAGAAATGAGCTTCTGCCTCATTAGGAGCAGGTTTTGGGTCCCCGTGGTCCTCACAAGGTCAGTTTTTATTTAGAACACACACCGACACTCAAGGATGTGAGGGTTTATCTGTAGACAAGGAAAGCAGAGTGCACACGACTCCTCCAGCCTGTGAAGTCCTCTTAAAGCTGCAGTGTGTGCACATTTTATTGATAAAGAAAGTTTATATATCCACATGACTCAGCGTCTCTCAGTATCGTGGCGTTTAGATCATTTCTGTTCACTAACAACAACACTCATTCATTGTCTAAAGAAAAAAAATCCAAGCAAAGGCCCTCAAACGAACCAGGATGCGAACTGGCAACCTTCTTGCTGTGAGGCAGTAGTGCCAGCCACTATACCGCTGTGTGACACAACAACAAAAGTGACACACTCTCAATTTTTATATCACGGTGAGGCCCCCTTTAATGCATTCCGTAGCCCCTTTACCTTAACCTTAACTATCACAACTAACCCTTACCTTTAACCCTGAAGAAGCACTATAAAGAACACACACACACACACGCTGTATATTATTCAGACAGTACATTAAGTGTCTTTGGAGAAAGGAAGTGGACTTTCAGGTACAGGAAGAGGAAATGACTCACACAACATTCTTTAAAATAATGTTTGTTTTTTATGCTTTGTTTAAAAAAAACAAAAAAAAACAATAAAAAAGGGTGACAGATGTTTCCCTTTCCTGTTCACACAGCGAGTTTATATTTAAATGTCTCTCAGGACCCCAGTTATGGAGGATTAGTCCACTTGCATATGGATGAGTGCGGCGGTGTGAACGTGTTTTATGCAGATTATATGTCAGCCATGTGTCGCTCTGTGTGTGTGTGTGTGTGTGTGTGTGTCCTGAGTTTGCTCAAATGCCATAAAAGGTCAGCTGTAGCCCAAGATGGTGCCCAGACAGGAAACCATGACACACACACACACACAGAGACCGTTCATTTGCATGCATACATACACGGGCAGCACAAACAAACACGACTAAGCCAGTGATGTCACACTTTTATCACCCGACCACCAAGGACACGCTGCTCTCTGCTTCAACCTGCAGCGGCTGTGATGTGATGTACACAACAAAGATGAGGATGCAAACAGGGTTAAAGGTCAAAAGACTCCGATGCTGCTCCTGACCTTAAAAACGTGCGCTGCAAATAATCTGCTACAAAAACAAAAACGATTTTACCCTAACACACATTTCAGTCTCGTCGTGTGGAGCCTCCAACGGGTTTTAAGAGTCTTGAAAAACCCTGAAGGTTTTTTTCCGTAATCAGGTTGCATCTCACAGCGGGGATGACGCTTCTCAAATCTTCTTCTCTCCGGTCTCACACAAGCAAACACCCGTGATTTGTGTTGACAATATAATGGAAAAATCACACGACGCAGAATATTGTGGAGAATATCGCCCCAGAGGGAGCTGCCCGCCCCTCCCGCTTAATCTCGCTGTCTCTCTTAGCAATTAATTGAGTAATATGTAAAAGTTTTGAAAACGCTGACTCTCTCACGCCAAAGTCCAGAGAAGAAAAACCTCCTTTTTTTTTTAAAGCTTCCAAGGACACAAGAGCTGCTGGTTTACTGTAGCCTTGTTTGGTAAGTTTGTGTCCCTTCAATCATTTTTAAACACCAAAGTCAGAAAATAACACATTTGAACTTATTGAGCGAGTAAAATCACTGATTTTCTCTGTGGGAAAACAAACTTACTTATATATAATACTTCCCCGATTAGCATTTAGCTTTGTATTAGTAGAACAGTGACACTTGACCCTTGGACCTCATTCCCAGAAGATTACCGATGCAAACAAATGCACCTCTGCCTCAAAGGTACATCAACACTAAATCTTTTTAGCGTTTCCGTGTCATAAGTATTAGATTCTCTGAAGGCTCGAGGGTTCACTCACTCACTTCCACACTGAGTAAAATGTCCCTAAACCAAATAAATCAGAGCGCGACGGTGTTTCAGCGGCGCAATTACAGCGCGGACCTTTAACTGAGGACCTTGTCTGGAAGAAAAATGGAACAGCGCCCAACGAGAAAAAGATGGAGATAAAAGATAAGGGCAGGGTGTGGTCGCGGCACAGCGTTCCAGGATGTGAGGGGGAGGTGATATCAAAGGGGGGAGATAAGAGATTAAAAGGAGTAGGAGGCTGGGTTTTTTTTTGTGGATATAAAATATTCACGTCGTGACTAAATGATTGAGAGACGAGCAGAGGACTTTGCGTTATCGCGCCGCATCTGTATTCCCCTCGCCGCCGTCCAAGGGTAAGAGCGTGCGAGGGGACGAGAGCAGGAGGGGCAAAAAAGGGGTGAGGGTTGAAATGAAACCCCTCCTCCACTTTTGGAGAACGCCGCGGAGAGACTCGTCCTCGTCCACGTTCTCAGACAATACAACAATAAAATAATCAAAGAGTTGAGAAATAATAATCACACATGTGCAGAGTGCAGAGTGCAGAGGAGGAACTCCCCACCAGTCAGGGAGAAAATCTCTGCGCTGACAATCAAAAAGTGCATGATTTGATTGGCTGATTGTTGATCTTTCATCGTGTCTAAGAAACACATTTCCCCCCCGTGTAATCTCTCATATCAGATAATTGCAGCGGTCACGTGCATTTATTTAATCTCTAACTGTCGCTTGAGAACTCGGCACAGCGCGTCGTCCCGTTTGTCGTTTCCTTAACAACGGCGACGGCAATTCAGTGCGATCAACACACTCACACTTTTCTTTTCTTTAACGTGACAGGAGTCTCGGGATCATTAGGGAGAGCCAGAGTCGATAAGCACAGGTAGGAGGCGAGTGACGTGAACGCCAGACCTCATCAGATCACAAATATAATCAGCAGAGTGATGCTCTGATGAAGGAGGATTCAAAGAGCGCGACACAAAGAGCAGGAGTGACTTCACAGCTGAGTGTACCACGCAAAACACACAAACGAGTTTCTATATCTTTATGGGGACACGTCATAGACACAATGCATTAACCTTGACGATCACAACTAAGTGCCTAACCCTAACCTTTAACCTCAAAATCAACTAATCTAACCCTGACACTCGGTCTTAACCCTGAAAAAAGCCTTTTAAAAGTTGTGGCGTGCAGACACAATGTTCCCACAAAGATATCAATACAAGACACACACACACACACACACACACACAGGTGCACACGCAGTAGAACAGAGTGAAATCAAAGCTGGAGTCGGAGCCAACCTCAGCCTACAGGCTTATCTCCACCATGTGTCAGCAACTTACACACACACACACACACACACACACACACACACACACTGTATATTCACAAACACACATTTAGAGATTTAGCGGCTGCTGAAATCAAGCTGGATTTGTGACTTTAAGTCCTGGAAATTAGATAGCTTGCTGCTGCTGCTGCTGCTGCTGCTGCTTCTTAAGGTATCACACACAAACACACAAACACACACACGGATACTGTGTGTGTAAGGGAGAGAGAGAGAGAGTGAGATCACATAGATAACTCGAGCTTCTCTTTCTCTCGTCCCTGGTTCGCCACTCTCCTGGATGATGCTGCTGCTGCTGCTGCTGCAGACGCACTCATGTGTATGTGTCTGTGTGTGCGTGTTCTTGTAGGTGTATCTTTGTGAGGACCATAGGGAGTGAGGACATTTTGTCCGCTCCTCACAATTTTAAAGGGCTTTTTGGGGGCTTTAAAAATCAGGTTAAGTATGATGTTGTGTGATGGTTAAGGTTAGGGTAAGGCGCTTCATGTCCCTGAGTGTCCTCAGTGAGAACACTGTGCGAGAATGTGTGTGTGTGTGGACTCATGTTTCTGACGTCTTTATGACCTTTTCCCGGCATAAACACTGACCTTGTCGAGGTCCTTGCCGAGCGACTGATTAAGTTCAGGAGGATTGCGCTTTAAGTTTCGCCAAAACAAATGACATCACCGCGATCACGTCACAGGCTTCGACTGCGGCAACTCCCACTCTTGACGTCACGTGTGTGAAATGTTGTCCAAATGAAAGGAAGTCAAACGCGGTGTCCTCAGAAGAACAGCAGTGCAAACCTGCGTGTGTGTGTGTGTGTGTGAGGCGTGATCCTCCGGATTTTTCAGAATCACCATAGCAATCTGTTGCATGGATGGATTGGTGGACAGAGCAGAGGGAGGGAGGACGGAAAACATACCACAGGAAAAAACTAATTACGGAACAGAAGGTCCTTGGGCTGAGAGACACACACACACACACAGACACACACACACACGCACACACCTTGCTCTGCCACTGTCTCCATTCCTCTCAGCCGCTCGCACTCATATTATACATCACGCGGTGAAGAATAGCTTTTCCTCCGTCCTCTGCAACCTTTACCTCCATAAAATAAGCGGCGTGTGATTGGACAATCATCGCCGTGCAGTAACCTCTGCTGTTTCAACTGGTCACTTCATAAAAGAGCCAAGGACTCTCTCAACACACACACACACACACACACACACACACACGTATATGTGAGATTAAAAACACACACATTTGCCTGCACTATCCCATAAATCGAAAAAACAATGACCTTATCTTTTTATTGCAGACATGTTTTGAAATACTTTGTGATGTTCTTTCTTTCTTGTGTTTTCCCTTGTGTGAAAAATCCTGCTGCATCACAGAGACGGAGCGTAAACAGCGCAATAAAAAAGAAGACGAGACGCCGGGCCTGACACCGGATTTGAATTTACATCTCAGTTGGATTCATCAGCGGAGAATGGAGTCGCATATTGGTCACAGGCTGTAAAACAACACGACGGCAGAAAGACGGAATTCTGTTTTCCATACTTTCTCCTTTTCAAATATGAGCCTCTGGTTGCGCTTCCGGGGACGTTTGGCCAAAACCCGATCATTTCAACTCCAAGCGATGAAAATACATCACGCGTATTAGAAAGACGGTGACAAATGAGACAATGTGAGGGATCAACGTGTGCAACGCCGCCACAGCTCGCTGTTAATAGTCTGATTTATTCAGTGTTGCAGAACTTCTGACAGGAAACTGAAGTCTGGAAAACGGCAGATTCTCCCACACCAAACTCCACTGAGAAAATCAGTGTTTTTGACCTCATGGGGGTTCCAGCAACTGCTGCTGCTGCTGCTGCTGCTGCACCGTTGGGCAAGACTGTGACTTTAACTTAGTAAAGAAGGCAGCAGTGGTGTGTTCTGCACATTTCTGAACATCTCCCTTATTCTTAAATGTGTGATAAAAGAGTATCAGCCAGAAAGAAAGGAAAGATATACAAGACAGTGGTGAGACCAGCGATGCCGTATGGTCTAGAGACAGTGGCACTGAGGAAAAGACAGGAACCAGAGCTGGAGGTAGCAGAGATGAAGATGTTGAGGTTCTCTTTGGGAGTGACGAAGATGGATAGGATCAGGAATGAGTCAATCAGAGGAAGAGCACGTGTTAGATGTTTTGGAGATAAGGTCAGAGAGGCCAGAATGAGATGGTTTGGTCATGTACAGAGGAGGGACAGTGAGTATATTGGTAGAAGGATGCTGGGGTTGGAACTGCCAGGCAGGAGGTCCAGAGGAAGACCAAAGAGAAGGTTTATGGATGTAGTGAAAGAGGACATGAAGTTAGTTGGTGTGAGAGAGGGGGATACAGAGAACAGGGTGAGATGGAGGAGGTTGATTCGCTGTGGCGACCCCTGAAGGGAGAAGCAGAAAGGAAAAGAAGAAGAAGAAGAAGAAAGAAGGCAGCAGTGGATCAACAACCCCTGAGTTCCATGACAGTAAATCGCTGACTTTCTCCATGGACTTTGGTGAAGGGGTCAATCAGTATTTTTCAGAACGTGAAATATATTCCATGAATTAAAAAGTGAGCAGAGTGGGAAGTCGCTGGTAAACCTTTGAAGAACCACATTAGGACCGAACAACGAGTAGAAGTAATTATCGGATTATAATTAACAGCCTAACTCCGGCATATTTACGCGCGTTGAATGCTGACGTTCATTAATATGCCGCATCCCTTTGAAATAAGCCAGGAGATAAACACACAAACGTACGTACGAGTAGCCGAACTAAACGGTCTTTACAGCCTCATCTGCATGTGACGTTATAAGACATATTCCCGACGACAGCTGGTGCGAGGCGACTTCCTCTAAACACATCCATCTGACTCGCGTCTCTTTTTTTTTCCCCCTTAAGCTGTGATCTGTAGATTAACATTTGCGAGTTACAGAAAGTGAAGGATTGAAATCCAATTTCATTTAATGCTCCACCTTCAGGGGAAGTCCTGGGAAATCAGATTTTAATCCCCGCTGTCTGGCTGTGTTTGTGGCTTAGACCCAGATCTAATGTAGAAGTTCATGGGTCTGTAACAGGAGCCGCAACAGTGTCCTGCACGGACACCTGCTCACAAACAACACGTGACACCATAGCTTACTGGACAACGTCTTCATTAATTGCAAATGAGTCATATTTGACATGCTTTTAATCCAGTCTGTTTATAAACATGTCTTTGGATCTTTGTAAGGACATTTGTTTCAACTTTAAAGGGCCTTTTCAG
Source organism: Solea solea (assembly GCF_958295425.1). Lineage (NCBI taxonomy): Eukaryota > Metazoa > Chordata > Actinopteri > Pleuronectiformes > Soleidae > Solea > Solea solea. Next base: position 6,496,061 of record NC_081153.1, on the reverse strand, counting down.
GGTTAAGACTTAGTTTTAAGGGTAGGGTAAGGGGCTAAGGAATGCATTATGTCGAGTATGTGTGTGTGTGTGTGTGTGTGTGTGTGTGTTTGTCCGGACATGAACAGAAGTGTGTGAGCACAACTGTGATTGTTTGTCTCCGTGCCTTCATTGTTGTCTTAACACAACAGTAAGAATGCCACTTTCTTTGTGTGCGAGCGCTGCAAAGCATTCTGGGAAGTTGGACAATCACAGCGTCCTTGTGCCTATGTTCAGAACAACGGGTCCTTTTTACTGTACGGAACTCCGGTTGACGGCCTATAACCAGAACCACAATTCAAATGAGCCCTTAACTTGATTAGTTCCTCAGAAATCAGGTCTCATTAGGACCAGGTTTTGGTCTAAATGAGGACTGCTGGTCCTGATAAGGTTAGTGTTTATGCAAGAGAAGGTCCCAAAACACTGGTTTCCATGTCTTCATAGGACATTGCATTGACTGTCATTCATTTTCTGGAGACTTTCTCTAACCTTAACTGGCCTAATCCTAATCTTAACCTAAACCTAACTTTTAAACATGTGCTTTGTTTTGATGAGAGAGCCTTAAATTTTCTCGTTAGTTATCTCCCTGTTTGAAATGAGACGGAAAAATAGAGGAGTAATATGCTAAGCGGCACACGCACGATCATCATCATCATCATCGCCTTGTCTTCGTCCTTTTCTCTTTGAGGGGGAAAGTGTGATTTATTTATTGTAGGGAGTGAAAGGAGGAGATGAAAAGGGGAGACAGATGAGAGAGAGAGAGAGAGAGAGTGGAGGTCTACAGCGGAGGGAACGACGGAGGAGTCAAGAGTGTCAAATGAAGAGGGAAGATGATGAGAGAGAGGATGAGGAGAACGTGGCAGGTGACGGATGAGGAGAACTGGGAAATAATGGAATGACGTGGAAGAGAGAGAGTGAGACGATGACGAGGAGGAGGAGGAAGATTAAAAAATGTGGAGTCAGTGGAGGAGCAGAGACGATGAGATGCTGAGGAGAGGGTCAACGGTGACGTAATGAGCGAATGAATAGACCAATGACAGCGTGAGAACACTGAGGATACATTTCTGCTTTCGTCCCGTAGAGTGTTGTCAGCGTGTGAACGTGTGCGTGTCTGACTGTGTGTGAATGGGTGAAAGACTAAACACCACCAACATTCATGTAGCTTCAGTTTCCAACACAAGGCGTAGAATCACAGAACTCATCAAATGTCGCACTCCGCCCAGGCAGCCAAACAAATGGAGCTGGAGGCGGGGCTTACGACTGAAAGTTAAAGTATAACTGAACGAATGTGGGTATTAAACTTGACATTTCCTGTTTTTTTTTAAACCAAAACCTCCTTCATATGAAAAAGCAGAGGCCACAGCTCGACATTGACTTTATTTTATTTACATGAAAGTTTGTTTGGTCCATAAATATGTACATTTCAGTGCTTATACACGCTTTACTGGGTTCCATAATGTCCTATGTTTTTAAACTAAGGTCAAGGCCATTAGAAGATGAATATACAACACATACTAAACACAGACGTCAAACAATTTATACTAAAAGTGTTGATTGTACTCACATCCCATCACATCAGTCTTAGCTTCCCTCCACTGGCTCCTGGTCCGAATTCGTATTGATTTTAAACTTCTATTTATTGTTTTTAAAGCCCTCAATGGTCTGCTGAAGAGCTGAAGACCTTAAGGCTCTTCTGACCAACTGCTGAAACCAGACCAGAGGATCCTGAAACCAGACTTAAATCTAGAGGTGACGGGGCCTTTGCCACGGCTGGACCCCAGACTCTGGACCAGTCTACTCCTCTATATACAGTATTAGAACTTCACAGACCATAAAGACTTTTAAATCCTCCCTTAAAACCCAATTCTTCTCTCTCTATTTACATATTTTTGGATGTAACCCGTGCCCCCTTCTGTACAGCACTTTGGTCAAATGCTGTTGTTTTAAATAAATAAAGTTTGAGTTGACAGCGAGAGAAATCCCCCCAAAAGATTTTAACATATTAAAGATATCTTAATATCTTTAGATATAATTCATATTTCTAAATAGTGTTGAGCTAATGACTAAACCAAAGTCGTTAAACTGGTTTACTTGTTTAATTCAAGTTCAGTATGAGCACACTCTGCTTCACTGAAAGTATAAATTAATACGAGGCCACTTCTGTGATTTTACTGCCCTCTAGGATGTGAATAACGCCACTTTATTTAATGCAATTATGAGTGACTCGGGAGGGGGGGGGACCCATAATGAAATTCAGCTCAGGGCCCTATGAAGGTTTGGGTCGGCCCTGGCTGCTCTCATACTTTCCTCAGTCCAAGCAAAGCTGCAGAGAAACATTCTAAACACACAAAGAGCGAGAAATAAAGAGAAATAAAGAGAAACAATTACAATTCAATAAAGAAAGAATGAAAAGGAGAAAAAAGAGAGAAAGTTCAAACAACAAATAACAAAGTGAGCCAACGGAGATAACCTGATATGTGCTGTACACGCTGCACACGAGAGTGATTGTGTTCAGCAGATGTTCTCTGAGCCACGGAGATATTATGGGATGTACCGGCGTATTGGCAAGCGCCTTGCAGCTGTGAACTATTGATTGTTGTGCTTCAGCGTGGCGGCGGGTCGCCGTACGCACACCGGTGGACTGGGTTATGTCGCTCGGCTTCTCTGCACTGAGTGTGTAAACGGATGTTTTACATAATTCTATGTTTCATTTGGGTGGGAGGAGGAGGAGGAGGAGGAGGAGGGAGGGAGGGGAGACAATAAAACGGGAGATACAGTTCTGTGGGAAATGAAATTGAGGCGCCGAGCTCTGTGTACAGTCCATGTGAAAGCAGGTTTTGCCTGCAGGGTGAAGACGGCGCGCTGGTGTTTTCATACACAGACCTCGTCTCCTCCTGAGACGTGGACTCTGCGCTCCGTGTATGAACCGAGTGGCAACGCTGACAGATGTGGCTGCAAATGAACAGCTGCTACTTAGCTCTACAGCTGCCCTTTTTCTGCGGTCGCCTTGGTTACGGGGAACAAACGCACGTCACATAGTCGGGGACGTCCTGTCAGGTGGAGTTTTGGGTTCAATTCCAGCTTCCTAACGTCAGTCTGTGTGTGTGTGGTGTGTGTTTGTTACCGCTTTAGGACATGACCGGGGTCCTAATGAGTCAGAACCTCCTTTCTGAGTAAGTGATGATGACTAAGGTTAAGGTAACACTCTGTTTAGACTGTACAAATGAATGGAAGTCAATGAATGTGGGAAAAAAGAAGAGAGGCCACATCACACCAGTGATTTTATTTATTTAATTTTTTTTTTTTACTTTTCTGTAGCTACCCCTAAACTTTGGAAAGGGTTACCCATGGAAATGAAATCTGCCCTCACCATTTCACTTTTAAAGACCCACCTCTTCTCTGTTGCCTTCACTTCAGCATAAAACTAGTCAACCCTGACACTTTTATGTGGTTTCTTTCATTTTACTATTCCAGTATGTCACTATTTTACCGTTTTACTTCTTTTTTTTTTTTTAAGTGATTTTATGTTTTACACCTTTTATGTTGGTGTCTTTTAATTCTGTAAAGCACTTTGGATAAACCTTGGTGTGTGTGTGTGTGTGTGTGTGAGTCCTGTGATCGCAGCTCTCGGCGTCAACCAAAGGTTCCCATGCAGTGAAATGATGGTGCTTTCCTTGTTGGACACTCGTCATGACATCATATACTGTGACATCACACAATGGCTTGTGGCGCAACGAGTCAAACCTAATAATCTTATAAGTTATCATAAGCAGCGGACACACACAAACTCGTTTTTATGTCGTTGTGAGGACACATCGTAGACGTAATGCGTCTTCTAGCCCTTTACCCTAACCTTAAAACCAGGTCTTCATAGTAGTGACATCTTAAATCACAACTCACATATTTAAGACAAAATGAAAGCTGAGTCGTTCTTTTACGTGCAATGTGTCCCTCGTGTGACTCTCCCTCTTTCACCTGTTTTGGTTTTGTTTGTTAAGTGTCGCCATCGCCGTCCCCCTCAAGCATCCGGTTGATGGCGTGCTGCACTTCAGAAGTCTATTTTGCGTTAAATAAATAGGCAAAATAATTGAAATGATCGGAATTTGGACATTTGCGAATCAATTCAGAATTGTCCACATGAATGGATATTTTGTTACCCCTATGCCTTAACCCTGAAAAGTCTCGTTAAAGTTGTGGGGCCCAGATAAAAATGATGTCCCCACAAGGTCAAAATGTCCTCACAAAGATGTCCTCACGTTTTCTGGACCTCAAAAATATCACAAGAATTTGTACAAACTGGAGAGTGTCCACACAGAACGACCAAACTGAATCAAACCAAACCTTTTTACTCAGTGAGGAGTTTTTAAAAAGCCTGGTGCGCACTCAACTAGTTCAACTCGTGACATCTGCCATCCTCCTCTGAAAAAGCTTAATTCCTGTCATGGAGGAATGAAAGCATCCCTCCAAATGCACTTTGACAGCACAGGGGTGGAATGAAAACACATCTCAGCAGGTTTTTATTGTGCTTCTGAATCGTATCTCATCTCTCCACACGGATAAACGGGCAGAAAAAATATGTAGGATGTTTCTGTTTATCAATCAGCATCAGCGGTGAGCATCAGGTCACGGCGCCGGCTCCTCCAGATGCAAAGAGCGAGCGCTCTCCGTTTGTATCAGGCTGTTAGCGCCAGCAATCAACCACCGCACATAGAAAGAGAGAGAAATCCTTCACAAAAGAGGGAAAGATAGCAATTTCTGCACTGACAGCTGCCTCAATACACCAGGCGGTAATGTGGGAAGGCTTTTCAGTGATGACAACAAATCTCTTATGATTTCCACTATTTCTCCATTTCAAAAATACTGTGTCATTAAGCGATCTGTATCTGGCTCACTCTCAGATGTAATTCGGGGAAGTGTAGAAAGTCAATAATTAAAGTGCAGGATAGCAGGTGCGCAAGGATAGAGCCGGTGGAAGTAAATGGCTACACATGATCATTACACTTTTATGACACACACACACGAGCGACGGCGTCTGTCAGCGCGTAATCTCCGAGAAACCGAGCCGCATAATGACGCCGACTGAGGGAGGAAAAAGTGCCGACTCTCCAGATCCACTTCACATCCGCTCACTTTCTGTGGTTCCTGTCAGAGCGCAGACGTTATTAAGCTCGGAACACTTGTGTGTTTTCCTTTGATCCGCGGTCAGAGTTCCTGACAGGAACCAGAACCACGCGGACGGCAGCGACAGAACCCGTTGCGTTTGCGGTTCCACAGTCTAGACCTGCGCTGGTGGTTTCTGCTTTTTGCTTTTGTCACGTCTGCGCTGTAGCAAGGATGAGACTATTGCAATCTCCAAACATCCCATAAATCCGCCGGTATGCATGCACACCGGCGGATCCAACGCGGAGGTCAGGACCTCACCAAGGAAACAGAAAATAAATCAGAGGTTTAACTGTATAGGGAAGCACAGCAGAGAGGCACATACCGGATCTGGGATAATATAAACATATATTAGCACCAACTGCCCCTGCATGAGTCTCCTCACCTCGCTTGTTTCCCGTCTGCCCCCTCCCCCCCCCCCCTCTTTTATTCCCAAAACTCATCACCCGACTGTGGCGCGTGATCCTGTCCGGATGTGTGTGTTTGTTTAACGTCCTGCATCAACCTCATGTCCTCCTGAAATGACCCACAGTCATTCAGACTCAGATACAACAGGATTTCCTGGGAACGCACACACACACACACACACACACGCACGCACACACTCGTCAGTGAAGAACTGGATTTACAGACGTGAGACGAGAGAAACACTCGCAGGATCTTTGGAGTGGAAGGTTGTGTCTCTTTTTAAAGTATGTTTATATAAAGCCCAGTATGATATTGGTTTGTTCCAGTCAAAAGACACCCAACCTAAAACAATAGAGATCCTAGACCTTGGGGTTAAGATCTAGATCTTTGATTATGGCTCCTTCAGGATGGTCCTCGGCCGTACGATGAATGGTTCAGAAATGGTAATTGTCACACTTTCGTGACCAAGGATAACTTGGCGGCGTCAAACGTTTAGGACGTCAATCGCACGGCGCGTGTGAACGCAACATGAAATGACCTGTTTATCAGTGCAACACAGTCAAATACAGTCAGTCAGTCATCATCTACCGCTTTATCCTCTGCCAGAGGGTCGCGGGGGGTGCTGTGCCAATCTCAGCTACATCGGGCGATAGGCGGGGTACACCCTGGACAGTTCCAGTCAAATACAATGGAGGCAAAATGTAAAACCAGCATCCTGAGCTGGACTCTTTGATGGAGCAACATTCTGGATTTTTCTCCAGACTCCGAAACACAATGATTGCAAGAGTGCGATTCATTAACCAATGAATAACAAGGAGGAAACAGCAGACAGCTGTGTGTTTAGAACCTTTCTCCTCTGTGAGGTTCAACTAAAGATGGATTGGAGGGGGAGGAGTGAGTAGAGGAGCCCTCCATTGGTGGCAATTCGTCTTTTGCCTTCAGGTAAACAAAAGTTGGTAGAGACTTTTTTTTTCATCCAGGGTTACCACTTTTCAAGCATTTTCCAGGACCAATTCCCTCAAATTCAAGGACCAAATGTGCTGACACAGCTTAAGATGGGAAGAGCCGCTTCGCCCATGATGGCGTCCACTTGTATTGGATTTGCAGCACGCTCTACGTCTGGACAGGTGATTGTCCTTGGGGTCTTGGGCAAAGTCAGTCTTTGTAGTTTTCTCTTTGTAGTGAGACAGAGATCTTGGAATTTTCATTTCTCAGGCATCGCATCGTCATTTGCGCTCTCTTGCTTAACTATTTTCGCTCATTGATCTCGCGTCCACAACACCGTCATAGTGATTATGACCCGAGGTTTGTTCGCCGTAGGCTTAGCCTACGTACGCCAACGCAGGGCATGAGATAGTAGGTGGCGTCGTAACAAACAGGAGATTCACAGAAATATCACCTTAACTTCTTTCTTGCACAAAGTCACTTTCAATGACCCATGACCCCAAGCTACCATTAAAAGTAACAATTTGGTAGTTTCCAACCATGGTATTTCAGTCAGGTTTGGTTAAGTCTTCACTACAAGGCCAAGTAAATAATTGAAGGAGGCTCTGACAAAATTGGTGCACTTAAGATTTGCCTGTTTTTTTCTATCTGCTTTCAACACCCGTGTTTATAAATGTCAATTCAAAGGACAAAAATTACAGAGGAACACTCACACACACACACTGTGTCAACAACTTTAATTCTCCTCCGTCTACCTCGGTAAAACGCCTGCTGCGCTTCATAAAAACCATCTTCTGGATGAATAATTTTCAAATCTCCCCAGAGTCTGAACTTTCTTGAACACACTGCACTGAACAAATGACCTAAGCCTTTTGGAAACACTGCCTTTGTACCTGGCTTTTAAATACCACGTTTCTAACAGTGATTTAAATAGTGGAGCTCTTTCTTTCATGCCTCACCGATCCACTGCATTGTGCCGAACGCAACTTTTGCAAATTCAATGTAAGTGTTTTTGTTCTCCTCAATCCCTTTACCTTGATCGGGGCCTGTTTCACCGATATATATATATATATATATATATATATATATATATATATAAAAAAGCAGCGCTGCAACCGACCACAGTCATTTCATGAAACATTCAAATTCCCCACCGGCATCTGTCTCTCTGCACACACCAAGTGCACATTTTTTCACTCTTTCATCTCATGCGTGTCGAAAGGAAACAGATATCTATTTTAAACAAACACATCTGTCCACACTGGCAAACCAAAGTGTCTATTTCTGCCTACTGTGTATGAAATAATCACGCTGATAACATCACTCGCTCCTTTATCACCACAGGTGGAAACTTTTCTCATTTATCGGGGATTTCACGTTTGCACCGAAATAACCGGTGGAAAAACCTTCCCTCGACCCCAAAACCAAACAAGTATCTATATCTCTATGTGTCTCAGGCCAAGCTGTGCTCAGAGCGCCCTCTGCTGGACTATGCAGTAATTATGTCAGAAGGTCTGATGGGCTTTCAGGCTGTATGTATTGAGCTGGAAAGTTTATTTTTAACATTAGAGTTGGAAATTTCGGATAAAAAACAAACACCTCTTGAACCCGTAAGAAAGTAAACACCTTCAGGGAGTATTGTCTCCTAATTGGCTGCTTTACCACTCATCTGCATATACTACCGTGAAGAGTGCACTGCTGGCCCCACATGCTTTTTATTTTTTTTATCTGTTTTCTTCTTCTTTTTTGCAGTGAGTGTGGGCTTTCCGGGGTTAAGATGCCAGAACATTTTACAGTGCATTACATCAATATGAAAATAGCTGCTGGCAGGATTTCCCTGGAGTTTTCCTAACATTATCTGATGTAATGCCTCTTTTCGCCCTTTGAGCTCTTCCCTGTGTTACTGGCAGAGTTTTGGCTTTGCATGCGAGGAGGAGAGAAAAGGCGCGTCTCTGTGATCGCAGCATACGAAGTGTGGAGTTCTGGGTTTCTGAGAAAAATATTCCTGCAGTGACCTGGACACAAAACAACCCTCAGGCTACATTAGGCCGACAAGGTCAAAAGGAAAATCAAGGTTACATCACTCGGGGTGTAGAGAATTATTAGAGTTCCTAGGATTCATTGAGATGTGGACAGGCTACAATAAAATCATATATAAGTTCATGCAAAGTTAATTTAGTGATTTACTTGCATACTTTAGTTTTATTTTAAAGGTTGTTTTTTTTATTTAATTTGTGCTTTTAAAAGACCTGAGAGCATCTTTGCAATTTCTATACGGAGCAAAGATTCAGCAGATTGATACTGAAAACGTGAGGTTTTTCTCCGTGAGGACCCGTTCACCTAATTTGCATTGAACGCCTTGCTGTTGATGACAAAAAAATATGGTCCCATTACAAAGAAGATGGAGAGAATGAAATTAACACAGGGCGTGGATGTTTTTACTCTCTCCACGAGGTGATTTGTCATTGCCAAAAGCTAAATTACCCATGTGGTTAATGTTACGAACGTGAGTTTCATTAGGGCGAGAGCGGTGAGATACTTCATTGAAGGATGATGATGCTGAACATGTAAAAACCTGGCTCATCACTCTGCTGTGAAGCTGCGGGGGGAGAGTGGAAAGAAATACAACCGGGTATTTGCGGGAATAAAAGAAGTGACAGAAGCGAGAAATATGTGAGCACGAGCTGCAGTTTCTCTCTGCCACCTCCTGATCTCTGCTGGAGGTAAACATCCATGTTGTCCAGGCCCTTTATCCTTTATGATGAATCTTCAAAAATGAACCCTGTGTTTGGATCTCATTTCAGTTTCCCTGTGATACGGGAAGACTGGGACTGATGTGCAACTTGAACCTATTGATTGTCAATTTAATACACTGCTGGCAAGGTGCTCCATATCCGTGTCTCCGCTGGGGTTCTATTAATATTCTCGCAGTGTATACGAGTCCGCAGCTGAAGAGACACGCTCAGAGCACGCTCACTGTCTCTCCGGATGGACATACATAAGAGAGGACGGCCTTGGTGGAGAAACTCCAGGCACAGTTTATCAGATCAAAATCAGTCAGTGGAGCCGACGGATACATCTGCAATTACATCTGACTGGAACATACTTCAAAGCGAGGGTCAGTCACACCTTATTCCCACTGGTCAAAAACCCATTTAAACTTAGGATTTAAATGGGTTTTTCACCACTGGGAATGTGTTTAATCAGCATTATGCAGACCGAAAAGGAGAGCACTGAAGTGAAAAGGTGAATATTTCTTCATCGTTTGGCAGCGATGTAAATTCCTGCGACATTCTGGGTGAAATGCTGTGGCTCACATTCATCTCCCCAGCTATTAGCCAGGAATGTTTGTAGCAACAACCTGGGACAACGCTCAATATTTTGTCTTTTACCATTTGGATCAATAATGTTCAGCCCTAAAACACTGGACATCATTTTCTGCAGCAGTGTTGTGTCTCCCTGCCATTTTTCTAAGACTATAGCTTGCTTTAATCTTTGGCTCAGCGGCAAACGCCTTTTCCAGCCTCCGGTCACACTCTGAAAGACCACAGAAGGGACACGCAGTGACCCACAGGTCAACCAGTTATTCATTCCATGCAGTTTAGTAGACTTTATTTTAATTCTTTAATTGGCTGTCAGGATGTAAAGTGGATTTAAACGATTAAGTTAACAACTTTTTACCCAACTCCTTCTCTAACCCATCGGAACTGCTCTGTAAAACGGGACACACTAGCTACATTGTCACTATTCTCGGTGGCATGGTTAGCTGCTGTCATATCACTCTTATACTTCTCTGTACTTGCGAAAAATTGTCTGTGTCACGAAACGCAGTTTTTGTTTGGAAGCAAATGTTTGTGTTTTTTTTATGAAAAAGTACTGACCTGACTGAAAGTTAGTATATTATTAATATTTAACTTTTAGATTTATATTTACATGTTGATTTATCAACACTGTGTAGGTGGCTGTAATGAGGCTTAAGTGCTTGGCACCATTCAAACAGAAGAAGAATGAAATTCGCTGCTGTTCCAATTGCAATGACCGTACTTGGCAAATTGTGTCACACTACATTAAGAAACCGCTTATAAGCATTTCTTACGCGCTGAGCAGAGATGCCAGAACATATCCAATGCCTGGGAATTGTGAATCATGTTTGTAGTTTGTAAAATGGACAGAAAACAGGTTTTCTTGTAGTTAGCGTAGCTACAAAACACGCTAACCAACGTTAGCTTGACGACAATAATGTTAGTTTCTCTGTATTCGGATAATTCTGAAGGAATCTCACATCACTCCAATCAGAAGTGTGCTCCTAAATAATTTAGTTTGAGGGGTTAGCCCTTATGGGCCACACGGTTGGTGTAGTGGTTAGCAATGTTGCCTTTGCAGCAAGCAGAGCAGCGTTCGTGACCCAGTCAGAACAAGGGTCTTTATTGCATGGAGTTTACCCCGCCTTTCGCCCTAAGTCAGCTGGGATTGGCACCTGCGACCCACATGTGGAGGCCACAGAGGATGAATGGGTTAGCCCTTAGCCATGGACACAATACTCCTACACAAGAAGACGCTAAATGGCGGGGTAGGGCTAAGTGGCAGTGGCAAGGGGTGAAATTGGATTGAGCCTTGAACACACAAATTACCAGCTCTCGCTTTAGGCTCCAATTCCCCTGCATGTAAAGAAATGACTTTTGACGCTCTATTTATTCTTTTTTTCAATTAATGCGTCGCTCCTGCGAGCGTCGACTCCAAACGCCATTTGAATCTCAATAACTGCAAACTGTAAGATGGCACACGTCTCCATCTGTAGCCTATGCGCTCTTATTAACTCCAGTGCTACAAGATTTATTTCCTCACCATGCATGAGTTGACAAAACATGGATTCGCTTCAACTCCAGTTGTAATTATACGTAACATTTGCCTGTCATTCCTTCCAATGGAGCAAACCCGAGTACACAAATATAACTTGACTTAATTACACATAAGGATCCATACAGTTGTTTAAGTGTGAAAACACGTCAAGGAAAAGAATCCAATAGCCGAGGCTCAGATTAATAGTCAGTGTGTGTATATATATGTCCTGTGTAGCTCTGGAGGGAGTCGTTTGAAGTTTGGGAACAAAAAGAATCCTCCATGATGTAACCCTTGCACGGTGATCTGATGTCCCCAACACCATGTTCAGAACACAAAGACTCTTTTCAATACTGAGGCTGTGCAGCTTTAAGGAAGTGACCAAGCGTCTGGCAGGGTGAGACTCAATAAAGAAGACGTAGCGTCCCAGGTTTTGGCAGCTGTCCCATATTTCTGCAAACTGCCATATTGCAATGCTGGATTGTCCATATTATTAATATTTAAAGACGTCATATATTCAGACTTGACAGGACTGTTTCACTCGAAGATCCGTTTAGTCGCTGCCGTGGAGCTGCAAATCATACAAAGCGCTTTATCTCCATGCAGGAAGTGACTTTCCCATTTAATTAGACACAATGAGAGCCCACTGAACAATAACTAACCCTCATTCTTCCTGTTTTCATCTCCTCACAAGCTCGGACTGTCATGTCCATAGCCAGGCTTTTTTTTTTAAATCTAGCTCACATAGACTTTGACCACTTTGTTTACATTGGGGTCCTCACGTACCATCGTGGACATAGAAACGACCTATTCTTCTCTTGCAGATATGCTGGAATCAGGACTAGTCCGTTAAAACATGTGGTAAGATAGTGATTCCCCCAACTTGGTTGACATCTAATTCAAGAACTTTTCAAGTACTTTCCAGGACCAAAAATAAACAAGTTACAAGTGGCCCTCCCTGCTTAAGAGAGGGAGGGCCACTTGTAAGAGCCGCTTCCCCCATGGCGTCCACTTTTATTGATTTGCAGCAAGTGATTGTCCTTGGGATGTTGGACAAAGTCAGTCTTCGTCATTTTCTTTTGGTTTCCCAGGCGTCACGTCATTTGCTCATTGTTCTGCCTGGAATCTCACGTGAGAGACAGTAGACAGTGTCCGCAACACCGCTAGTAATTATGACTTGGCGTTTGTTCCTTGTAGGCCTATAGTCTACGTACATCAAGCAATGCAGGGCAACGAGGGAGACATTTACCTAAATGTCAGCTTCATGTCTTTCTTGCACCAAATTCAAGCACTTTCAATGACCTATGTCTATTCAGGGCGATTTCCAAAGACCCTTTAAGGGCTATAAACTTTCAAGGATTTCAAAGTCACAATTCATAATCTAAGGCTGAGCGAATTGCAAAGGCTGAAATTTAAAAGTTCATCGTTAACACTGAACTGAATCATGGATCAAATCACAATTGGAATATGCAAATTCAAAACTTCAAAAAGATATTTTCCCCTCAAATCATTCAGAAAATCCATCTCTTTTTTATTAGTATTATAAAAAGAACACGTTAATAATTAAAATGTATTTCCAGTGAAAGATTAAGATGTTTCTTTGAACACTTCCCTCATTTTTGACAGTTTTTCAAATTTATGACACAACCTCATAACATGATTACACTGTATGTGAACCACCGCTCTTTTTTCTTCTTTTTTTTTTTTTTACCCTTTCTAATGAGAAACACGTCGCATTATGTTTCCTATAAAAGAACTTTGGCATCACATGCAGCCTGTGCATAATCATGCGTCTCCTCCCGGAGCATTTTTTATTAGAACATACAATTTTCTCTGCGTTCAATGAAAGGTTTCATCCGCATCTCATCATTCTTTGGAATCATAGGTGTTCATCGAGCTATTTCTCCCTGCACTCCTCGCCGGTCTGAAACTGAAAATGTATTTACCGACCTTGAAACAAGCAGCTACTATCAACGCTCTACTACGCCGCATATCTCTCTCTCTCTCTCTATGTGTATATATATATATATATATATATATATATATATATATATATATATATATATATATATAAACCAGCTGCCAACGCTACACCAATGGGAGCAAACAGTCGGGAGTGATTCATCAGTGTGGAGTGTGTGGTCAGATTGTTATTCATCAGTTAAAAAATTGAAGATTTGTTTTTCTTTTTTCTTCACGCTGAGATCGGGAGGGAAAACAATCCGAGGCCTGTGCTTCTGTCTCTCTCGCATCTCGCTCTCGCTGGCTGACTTCATCAGAGACCTCCCAAAACAATACAACTCCAATATTATATCACAAGGCTTGAGCAGATAGACAATAATGGCACACATTTTTTGTTTCTGTTTCAGCGAGTTCTACAGCTCAATATCGCCCACTTTCCATTTGATTATGTTGAGACAGTAAAGAGCCGAGTCACTATCTCGCAGGAGCGAAGGAAGGGTGAACAAAAACGAGTTTGATTTACATCGCTTCAAACAGATAAAGCTTACTCAGTGTCATAATTAGGGATGCACAATATTATTGGCACGATATTGGCTTTAAAATGTATTATCGGATATCTGCCGATATGACTAATGACTACAGCTGCTACCTCCTCCTCGACTTCTATGCCGGCATCAATTTTTTAACCTTTAATAAAGAAAATGTATATCTAAATCTGCTGCAACATGAGTGGGAAACATCTTCTGTTCATTTCACTGCAAGAGACTAAATGAAAGGGAAAATATGTATCCTAATATCGGCAAAAGTCCAATATCAGTAAAAGTAAGATCTTTAAATTAGATCAAATTAAAAGGATGATATGCAGCAAGGATAAAATAACAATAACATAATAAAACGATAAGAACAAACAATCGATAACAAGTCTTAAAAAGTAATTTCTTAAAGTTGACTTGAGAGCAGAACATGTGCTTGCTTTGCTGCCCTGATCTCCTCTGGCGGGTCGTTCCACTTTCCACTGTGGGGTCAGAACTGAGCAGAATCAGTATCACTGTTGCAACCTTATTATTTTTTATCTTTCAAGAAAGTTGAGGGCAAAAACAACACTGAGCTCAAACTTTTAGAGGTGAAGAAAACACGGTGTCCAGGGGTTTGATGGCAGAAGCGCCTCATGTCCCCGCCCCGCCCGGCACTGCCTCTGTATACACACAAACGCTCCCTCAATCAGAAACAGACTCCCACTTTCAAGCAGTTTGGCCAGTGTCACGTTAACCTTTGCAATAGGACATTTAAAGACATCTTTTTTCCTCTCAGTGGGAACATAATTTACAAAACTTACATCATGTTCAGTTCAAAAAACACCTGGAACTAGTGATTGAGACCATTCACGTCACTCACACTTTAATCTTACATCCTAGGCTTCACTTTTCACACAAGACGATTATTATTATCCATTATTATGTACAGTCTATTGTCAGGTCAGATAGTGTTTGTTTGACAGAGCCTGTGTTCACATAAAGGTCACATTTATTTAAAAAACAACCCATTTTACATCCTTAAATGAAGTTAAAAGAAGCAATAAAGTACACATACAGATAGAGGAACAATAAGAACGACACCCAATAAGAATAATAAGAAATAAGGGACATAAATAAATGCTCAACTGATATTTTTTTTATCAAGGAGTTAAAACTTTGGGAGGCTATGTGCAGACTGAAGGACACGTTAATGCTCACAAAGACCAAGCGGAGGCAACATCAACCACGCAAAAACAAAAAAAATATGCACTGCAGCTTTAAGAAACCGAAGTGCACAGGTGTGCAAGGAGCTGACATAAGCAGGAGAAATAAATGAAAATCAATCGATCAGCAGAATCCATCTGAGTGACGCGTCAAGGCCTGATCAGTGACGTGTGACCGCCGGAGCAGCAGCAGCAGCTTCACGTGCAGCGGGGGTCACAACAGCTCCTGCACCTGCGAGGCTCCAAGGGCGCCTGCGGTGCACGGTGCAGTAAAAGCAGGCGCGCTGACAACATAATGACTGCTATTACCAAATGACTCCTGACAAGAAAGTGACACCTATGAGGGCTTGTATTATTGAAATGGAAGCCATTTGCCGTTGTCAAGACTGCACAAATAGCCACTTTTCCAAGGACCCGCGTCCACCCGCGCTGTAGCGATGAATATAAAATGAACGGTAATCTAATCCCATTGTGGAATGATGCCTGACGTGATGTTTTTCTCTCAAAGGCAGGAAACAGTAGACGACGGCTGAAGAATTTCATTGTTGTCTTGAACTTCCTGTCCGACAGCAGCCTAACAATGCGTGCGCGCACACACACAGACACACACGTGGCCAAATGTGGACAAATCCTTTGACCTACTTCCCTTCGCATCTTTAATCATTTCGTCCGTTAAAGCTGCAGTGCGTGATTCTTGTTGCTCTGAGGGAGGGAGCGTTTGTGTGTATACAGTGGCAGCGCAGGGGGCGGGTGGGGACAATAAGTCTTTATCCCGTCCAACTGCAGCAGACATTCCGCAGTCACAACTCTGCGTCACTACGCTGCCGTTGCCTTTGTCGTTTAAAAAAAAACAACAACAAAAGGCTTCCTGTGTGCGATGCAGGAATGTTGCCCGGTGACACGAGGTTGAATGAATGAAAGTAAACACCACGACACGGAGAAACACAAAGAGAGTCATGTACATCTGACGTTAATCCGCCTCATTTGACAATGATTTGAATCTAAAGGAGATTTGTTTTTATTTAAATGTTTTGTAATATAGTTTAGAAAGATATAAAACAACTTTAGTGGGATAGTAGTGGTGTCACGGTAGAATTCCCCAACGGTGAAGGTGACCGTGTTAACTGTAATCACCATGGTAACCGCGGTCGATATAAGTGCTGCGTTCAACTGTATTGTTATTGGTGTAATGTGTTCATGTTTTTATTTAAACATTTCAATTACGTGTTTTCTAAGTGCGATTATTGTTAACGTTGCACAGTGTTCGTGTCTTTTTAAACTGGATTTAATCGTTTATTTCGCAGTGTTAAGTTAAGGTTTCGGACGTGATTCATTTGAATGTATAATAAATCAATTTAAATACAAATCTTGGTGAAATTACCAATCACCAGTCAGTGTAATTTGATCAAAATGACAATATGGCTTAGTGCAAAAACGATTACGGCCATTTTAGATGAAATATTGTCCTGACCTACACACATAATGATCCACGGCCTGAGGGGAACCATCTTTGTTTCACACAGATCTGCACAAATATCACACAGTAATCATCCAGTGAAAATAATCACCTTTCCCTCTGAGATCACAAATCATATCACAATCACAGTCAAAACAATTCGATTAGATATGTATTCAGAATCGTTCACAATACGAGGTGTGATACATGGTCCCCAATAAAAAGAATAATAACATGACAATCCAGTGATTGTGCGATCATCCATCCATTGCCAGGCAATACTATTATGGTATGTTTCTCACTGAAGAAGACAAAGTGTCTCTATAAAGTTTTGTCCCTCTGTCTTTAACCATCGCCACACGGAGACATGAGGTAGTGACGCCACTGAGTCATAGTGATGCTGATATTTTTTTACATCTTTTAAATGTATATTTATCTTTGTTAGCAGGACGTCAATAGTCAGGACAAAGACATACTGCTGTATTTTTTCCCACCACTTTAGCACAACAGCACTCTTTTATATCAAATATTGGGCAATTTATTCCCATTTACTTGTTTGTCTATAGAAAATGTGCAGCCAATAGAGTTTAATTATGGAAGAAAAAATCAGACGTGTGTCGTGTGTGTTGCTCTGCCTCTCTCACATTCACGTCTTTTTCATTTCGTCTCTGCAGGCAAATGCGTTCCCTTGTTCGTCCACGTCTTCACTCGTCCCCCGTCCCCTGTCCCCCGTCCCTCGCCCCGCCCCGGCAGTGTCTGCGCTTCTTATCTGTGCTCATCTCTTCCATTAACGCTGCTGTGCTTCTGTTCCTCCAGTGCCCGACCTCAGCACTTCCTTTAGTCTTTCTCTGTTCTCGTGTCTGATTCTCTCCACGCTCGGCGGCACAGAATCACCGCGACTTCAGACGACGGCGGGTCAGAGGAGGCGTCTCAGTTCCTCATGACTGTAAAACTCGTCAGAGCAGACTTTAACCTTTACAAGTCCTTGATTATTTTTGACATTTTCAATGCTTTTCATTTTGCCCTTATGTGCCACTTAAAAATAAAAAAACAATTACAATGTCTATGAGAGTTGTTTCAAAGCACAATTCTCTTAATATATAGTCAAATATTATAGTATGAGGAATGATCTCAGAGAGATTTGGCTTTGATATAGATTAACAATTGCAGTTATGAACAGTTTTCCAGTGTTTTATTAGGAGGTGATACACGATACCAATAATATCACGATATGACGATTCTGCGATAACCAACATATTGCGAGACAGTCATATAACGATATATCATGATATCTGTGTAACTGAAGAAAACAAAACGTTACAACGTAAATTAAAAGTGCAGGATTTCTCTATTTATTCACAAAACACAGTGGATGGAGCATCTCTAACTGTAGCTTTCTCCCCCATTATTCCGCTATAAACTCCCTCAACTTCCGCCCTAAGTTTCCCTCATTCATTTGAGCAGCGCCATCGTGAGGAGACATGAAGTACCGCCCGTACTATTTTCTGTGGTTCAAACATCTGCCAGCACACTTTACCAGTTCAAAATCATGAGTCATGAATGTAAAAAAACATAAAATATAACATATGTATAGCCTGCAGAAGAGGTCAGCTGAGTAGTTGGCAGTGTGATGCAATCAGCCTTCAAACGTCCCCGCGGAGCGAGGCGAGCACTAAATTGAGGTAGCGGGTGTTTCCACAGAGTTAAGGAAGTATCCTTGAGCGGCTGAGTTTCAGGACGTTACGTCACCGGATGGCGTGAAGGACCGTTCCCGGTGCACGGGACGCTTCGCATTCTCAAACGGGCTGAGAGAATTTACACGGAAGTACCCACAATCCTCTGTGTTTTCTCGCTGATGGGATTAGTTCTGTGATGAACAAACTGAAACCACCGAACATTTGCGATGGTGCTTTTTATGGGAAGATGCAAGACCTTCGACACATTTGTCATCATCAGAACAAAGCACACACACACACACACACACACACACACACACACTGTTACATTGCAATTCTGCTGTTTTTCTCGTATTTTTGTGTGTGTGGATCTTCTTTATGTTGTATTTTTTCTGTATTCCGGTGTGTTTGAATGTAACCGTAACAATGGTAGAATAATTCAGTGGGTACGAGAGCTGCAACTAATGATTATTTTCAGTGAACCTTAACAAACCTTAAAAAATGTTGATCGGTGTTCGTCAAACTTGGAAATGATGATGTTCTCAAATGTTCACAAACCAGATTGATGAACTTTTAATGATTTCTTTGTCATCCAGAGCAAATCAATGAAGAAAATATTCACATTTAAGAAGCTTAAACAATCGGAAATCTTGTTTTAATCATGAAACCAATTAATCAACAATAGTTATTGAGGAATTTAGTAAATCGATTAATAATCGGTGAGTGGATTAATTGTTTCAGCTCTAGTTGTTACTGTGTGTGAGGGGCGGATTCCGTCGTATTTCTACACTGGCACAGCTTTAGTTTATCACCTGCCAAGCTTGAATGCAGACAGAAAGACAGATGTTGATTTATAGCTCGATACATAAAGCGTACAAAAGAGGGAATGACGTGACGACACAGACAAAGAGCTTTAACACAAAAGATAAGATCTGTCGCTTTAAGGTCGACAGAGACAACTCTCGGAGACTGAAATACAAATCAGATCCCAGTAATATCTGCACAAACGTCGTGCCGCAGTTCATCACGTCCGCTGACGTTAAGTAGCGTCTGAAAGCAAATCCATACCAATGAAGTCCAGCTGCTGAATTATGAGCTGCTTTCAAAAAGGATCGTCCCCTCAAAGCTCCCCTCAGAAGAACTGAGTAAACCAAAGGTGACGCCAGAAACCGACGCTGAAACCAAACCAACATATTCACAGTGAAATAATACTTCAAGCTGAACGAGCAGACGTTTTTACCGACCGTTTGACAATTCACAAATTACCAGCGTGTTTCCAATTTTCCATTTTTCTTCGCCGTGATGAAGAGCGACTCAGACTGTAAAAGAGAAGAGAAGAGAAACCCGCGTCACGTAAAAGAGAGCGGGCGACTGAGCCAAAAAAGGGAACTGCAGGTTTGATGATATTTTTATTTCATACTGTCTTTCATTAGCGTCACATTGCTGCTTCAGTGTGATAAACACGTATTTAAAATCATGAAATAAAGCAAATGAGCAGCAGTTAAAAGAACACGTTAATTCATCTATATTCGTACCACGCATATTCGTCCTCTGTTTCCACTGCGGAGACAAACGTCCTTGGACGTCGTCCAGCGAAAGCAAAGCATTTTGTTTCGAGACGACCGAGCGCCTTAAAACGAGACCATTTTGTGTCTCTCTTTCGACGTAATAAGAGAAATCTTTGATTCTTATCTCCGGTGACGTGGATGAAAGAACTGCTGGCCTTGTATTAATCTTGAAGTATTGATTTTCATTTGGAAACAAACAAAAAAATGAAAGAGGAAAACGAGGGGATTATTGCACGACGGTCACCTTACATTCAGCCTGTGCTGATAATGTGGTCGCAGTTTCACTCAATGACTTCTTCTGCTTGGTGGGGGCGGGGCTTAGTTAGGGGTGTCAAATGATCGCGTTCATTGCGATGGATGAATTAATTACAGTACGTATTTAGCACGTTATGTTTTTTTAATCGCGTTAATCTAGTCGCGAAGACGCTAGCAATTTAGTGAGCCCTAGCAAAGCTCTTCGCCAAAGTAAACTGGAGGAGAGCAAGTCTGTGACCGACGGGCTACTTTATATGGACCTGAGCTTTTGTTTTATTTCAAGTTTCTAATTATTTGGAGTTTGACAAAAGAACACGGCGGAATTTAAATGGCTGCATTTGTTCAAGTGTGTTAAAACAATAAATGACTTCATAAAGCCACATGGATTTAAATGAAAATACATCAAGTTAAGGGCTTTTCTCAGCAATGTTTTAGGTGAGATTAAAAAAGAGATTAATTAGATTAATTAATTACACATCATAATGAATTAATCTCTCAATTTGTTTTTAAATCAAATTAAATACTGCGCCTACCAGTGGGGCGGAAGTTCAGTTGCCTCATGTGCATGGCTGTTTGTGGAAGTATACCAGGGCCTTGTTAAGCCTGTCCAAATGAATGGAAGTCAATGCAGTGTCCAAAGAATTCTCTCTCTCTCTCTCTGAGAGACTGATTGTCCTCAGTCTCTCCTCTGGAACACAGTGAATTCCGTCTCCAGTTGTCTCCAGTTGTCTCCAGTTGTCTCCAGTTCAGAGAGCTTGAGAGCTGAAGAGGCGAGAGCACAGAAACAAAGGCTACGATGCGTAACAAGGTGAAGATCCTCTGAATCAGAGACTTTTGTGAGCGGCAAACATTCACTCTTTCTTGAAGTGTTCACTCAAGTGCCAGCTTATGCATAATGAATGAAACGCGCGCATATCAGAAGGAGCATCCATCCACCTCCATATTTCCGATTAACTCGGTGAGTTGTTCATTAAATGCTCGATTAACCCCCGTATGTAGAACCAGAGAATTTAATGACGCCTTGTTGTTGTTTTGATCCTGTTTGAGAAGTCGAAGGTCACTAAAAATATGGCAGACTTTGACGTTGAGCGAGCCAATTTCCAATTTACCCCCAATTTGAACCCCCATTTTCGTCACCTTTGTTTTTTTCCAACAGAGCGACTTGTGGCTCGACGCCAGCCTCCATCACACTTGAAATCCTGTCACGTGTGATAACTCAGAGAGAGAAAAAATGTGACTTTAAAATCCCCGCAAACCAAAGCCAGTCGTGCTAATGTCAAGTGTTTGTAGGAAACAAAACAACTAAATGAGAAGTTATGTCTTTATTTGATTGCTGCTGCTGTTGGCGGTCGGTCGAGCTGAACAATTATTCTGCTAAATGATGTCGACTACATCTGAGCCCATGTCTGTGGTTTGTGGGAAAGGAGAAGATAAACGAGGAAATGTGGCTTCTCATGGGGGAGTGATATATCTACCTAATCATACATCCTCTAATGAGGTGATGCTACATGGATTATTTCAAACTTTGATATTGATCAGACACAAGAGAAAAGGACATCCCATATCCGACAGCTTCTCCAGGCTCGGCGGGAGGGAAAAACAGAGCAAAACAAAACAGAACACTCCAGATAAGTGTTTCAGCCCAGCATCACGAGTCGCCTGCGTCCACACGGGAAGACGACGACGACGACGGCGACAAAAACAAAGTTGAATTCTCTCCTCTGCAGATGTTCACTTAGCTTCAGGGACGTCTGCTAATGAAAAACAACAGTGGGGGAAAGTGAGAGCGGGGATTTCTTTTCATTCCCGGCTGACAGTTAAATCACGGCCGATCGGGAAACTAATGTGAGTAATTGTTTTTTCAAAGGTCTTTGTTTTGTTTTGGGTTTGTTTTTTATATATATATATATCTGCCTGTCCAGATTAAAACACAAGATTCAACCATCAAGGGCAGATGTTGCAGATGCCAACTCTCAGAAGAAAAAGCAAGAAAAAAGATGCAGCCTTGGACTGTTTGACTGAAAATGGAGGCAGTAGCTCTTTAAGACTTTTCACAGCTCAAAAATGACAAGGTTGTGTGGACGTGCGGGCGTTTCCAGAGACCTGATCGTCTGTTTGCCATAGAAAGTGACCAAAGTATCTGTCTCTGCGATTAAGTGACTTCTCTGGAACTTGAAACTCATCTGTGAACTTTGTGGAGTCACACATCGTGGTATTCATGTTCCAGCCTGTGGCCTTTATCAGCGCCACACGCTCTGTGGATGTTGTGCGAGACATCCTCCACTGTGAGAGGTTTAATTCCTGTTTGACTCGCTCAGAAACACGCGTGCATGCATGCATGTGTGTGTGTGTGTGTGTTTCTCATCACATGGCTCTGGCTTTTTCCGAGTGTAATGAGGAACACGCCATAAAAAGCTGAAACAAAAACAAAATAATCCATGAGCCAGGCATGCAGACTTGATCATGTGTGATGTGGGTTCCCGGGGCCCCTGAGGGTATAAAATATTTGGAGCCACTGGTTCAGTGATGTTGTCTCTCGGCCCTCCAGCTTCCTCACAAACAGTTCCAGCACTTTGACTCGCAGGCTTGGCATGCAAAGCAGTAACAGCCGAGCGGAGAACGCGAGCTGCTGCTGTTGCAGGAGAGATGGAGGTGAAGTGACATCACTATTACAAATGGACAGATTTGAATATTAATGGGCGTGATGAGGCCAACGGAGGCGGCCTCTAATCCATGCCAATGCAAATGCACCCCAAGGTCACTTACACAACACTGCAGCAGCCTCTGGCCGGGAGAGATTGACGAGGAAAAAGCCTGTGAAATGGGGACTTTCATACTCTGGCTGAGTACAAAGGGCAGCGGATAATATAATGGCCTCAAGCCTGTGGCAGAATCAAGAGGGAATTAGCTGGAGCATGGGCCACATCAAAGTTTGCACAGTACAATGTGTTTCTTTTTTTTTTAAAGCATCACCCCACTGATGTGCCATTTTCTCTGGCAGACAATTCTTTACAAAATAACCACACACAAAACATATTGTTACGAGGGCGAAGCAATGTTTCCTTAAAAGCCGCTGTAATTTCTCCCCTCATTATTTTTTTCCGTTTGCAGCATGAGGACAGCTCTCACGGCTAAGTGCGCTTTAAGTGGAAGAACTTTTGCAACTTTGGATAAGCGAGATCTGCACTTGATCAAATGAGCTTCCAGTCGCCGCCGTGGTCGCATAGCAACTGCAGCTGTTTGTGTCAGGTGATCTCGGCAGGGCGAGGGGGAGGAGACAAAGACGAGTCGACCGGACACAAAGAGATACTCTGTGTTGATGATGAACGGTTAATCATTTCCCAAATTGCGATTTCAAATAATGCAACGGGCAAATTGGCCAGGAATATGATTTTCTATGCCCTCAGCAAAGTTAAACAAAATGTGTGAGGCGACAACAAATGCCTCGGTGGTGTTGAGGGATTTAATAAACAGGAAGAAAAAGGGACATTTGAAATGTTTGTGTCTGCTTAAGGGGAAATTGAACCTCCTTTCTGAGGAGACAAGCGGATATTCGGACTGAAGGATATGGAGTTGAGATGAGTCTGGAATTATATTCTGCTTCTGTCTGATAATGGCTTGAATATGCAGCGCAGCGACTAACCCTGACTCGAACTGAACCACAGTTCGAATCTTAGCCGCATAACTTTAACGAGTTCCTCAGAAAATGGTGTTCTACCTCGTCGGGACCAGGTTTTGGTCTCCATTAGGACTTCTGGTCTATGTGGACACACAAAGAAAAAAAACAAATGGAGGATAAATCATTGTAAAATGGATGAAAGTCACTGTTGAGAAGCCATCTCTCCATCATTGCGAAGTGCGAGAACACAGACGTTGAAAATGCCACCCTCCATATGTCAGACTGGCAAATTTTAAGGTCTGTTAATGTATTTTTCCCTGATGGAATCTTCTCAACATCACCTGTGGGCTCCATCCCTCTTTTTTGCTTGCCTGGCTCCAGCCTGCAGCGATCTCATTTCTGCCCAATCCCAGGAGATTTGTGTCGGGACCACACGAGACCCAGCGCCAATGCAGTCATTTACTTTTCCCTTTAACAGCACGTTAAAGGTGTCGTTGCACCTCCAGCAAAGGTTCTGAGCCTTCACAGCAAAGTGCAGAAGAGGTCGGAGCGAACGGTGCCCTGAAGTCCTGCGGTTCAAACACCATCTTCTCCATTGTCTTTGTGGAAAGTTGTGAATGACCAACTTATAACAGAATCTATTTGAATCAATTCTAAAATGACACTGCCATCTACAGTCTATAGTACGGCTGCTTTATTGGTTTTTAATAATGCATCTTTTGCCATTTAACACCGAGCGTATCGTTTGGGCAATCTTTACATTACTGTCATTACGCGACAGTTTGTGCTATGGGAAACATGACGACGGTTTCTGAAAGCGAAGAACTTAACCGACGTGCGTTTATTTTGGTAATTTCACTGACCCACACACACGGCGGAGCAGAGAGCAGCAACATTGTGTCCAAAATTGCCCTGAAGGTCCTTTCAGGAGATCAAACCACTGCTGAGGTACATGACAAACACTTATTTATGTACAACTACAGTGTTTTTATCTCAATTTAAAACTCTAAACTCTTTTTGGTTTTTCTTGACTTTAAACTGTCACTGTACACTCTTTCCAACATGCAGTCAATTGTGAGTGACTGCCAGATATTAAAGGTTCCAAGTGTTCTGGAAGAATGGACGAAGACACTTAGTTGGAGGACAATTTTTTGGCCGTTTTAAGGTTAAAATAAGACGCACATTTTGAGCCTTATGTGTTCAAGGGTTAGATCGTCCTGCCCTGGTCGGAGCGTCCTGCACTGGAGCTCAACCAATGAGTGGGTCTGAAATGGTCTGTCCTCGTGGATACGTCTAATCCAGACCGTTACCACTGTGGTCTGCTGCTGCACGTCTCAGTGTCTGATTAGAAACACCAGAGGGTCCACTCATCGCGTGATGACAATGAAAACTCAAAGCTTGTTTTCCTATTTTCACTCTACTTCACAGCATTATGACTGCAGCAACAGTCGGAGGGGGGTCGATCTCCGGGTTTGGGTCCCGCTCCGCTCACAGTTAACAGCAGGTTGTGTAACAATAAATGCACTAATTGCACACGGTGGAGCGCCGTGATTCTCTATAGCCTGTGCAGGTCTCATTCCCTCTCGTCGGAGCGCTTTCCTGCTGAGGTGGCCTTTCACTGCTAACTGAACACGAGCACTGCACAATGCAGTTTAGCTAATACCTACAATAATCTCTTTAACTCGCTGTGGCCCCCGCAGTATGCGCGTTTAGTGATCCTCGCAGTAATGGCGGAGCAGAATTGTTCTGCTTCATCCACCGCACACACACACACACACACACACACACACACACACACACACGCGCACACATCTAATGAACCTGCTCCCATTCTCCTTTTTATTTAACTAACTGGCTCCAACTTTTAACACCATCTTGCTCGCCGCCTCCTTGTGCTTCTGCCGTTTGAATCTGCAGCACTCCAATTAGTGGCAATGGGATGCTTCTCTGTCGTGGCCCCAATTTGGGATTCAGACTGATAAGCAGAACACGTCTTTGCATAAAAGAAAAAAGAAAAAAAAAAAAGCTTGTCTGGTGCAGCGTTAATGAATTACCCTCCAACCCCCCTGCGTTTCATTTAACACGTTCAGACTGGATAGTGGGATTCAGCGGGAATCACAGGTGCCCCCAGATACTGCACTGTAGTGTAAGGTTAAGGTTTGACATCACTTACTTCTAATGAACTGCTGAAAGGTCTGCGTGCTAATGACTAAATGGTGCCGTCTCGGTGTGTTCGGATATTTTTTGCTTCCCTCCAACGGCTGCACCGTTCGGCATGTGTGAAGGGAACAAAAAAAAAACTTATTTAAAGTAGAATAAAACTATAACTATGCATATGTTGATTTTAAATGGGTGAAAGGTTCAAAAGTTTTAAGACACCAACCACTAGTTAGCAGCAGCAGCAGGTTTTAGCCCATTTTGGAAGGGGGGGAAAACATAATATATTACTTTGCTTATATTGCTGAGCCTATATAAGATGATAAGAATCGACTCGCCAGACCCAAGTATGAGCTGTTAATCCACGAGGGAACAGTGTATATTTACAACCAAAACTAAATCATTGACTACTACTTGCGTTCAACACAAATTGAAAAATAAACAGATGTCTACAAATGTATTTTCAACCCACATATCCAACTTGCGTTTAAAAGAAATCAAAAAACAGTCGTCTTCACCTGCACGTCGTACAAAAATATCATCTTTGTCAACTCATCCCAAATCCTAGTCCTTATATTCAATCCAGAAACTGAAATACAGTTTTCTTAGTGTGATGCAAAATACAACAAGGATTTCACAGCCACATAAAAAGCTTATAGAGGCAAAGTGATTTTGACTCATAAAATCTTATCAGCTCATCCTTGAATCCAAGTGAATATTTTACCCAATTTGAAATGTGAGTTATCGTAAAGTTCAAGTCAATGTTTGTGCAGAATTAGAAAGGACTCACTCAAGGTGTTTTATAGATGTGATGTTAACAAGGAAGG
Organism: Solea solea; assembly: GCF_958295425.1. Classification (NCBI taxonomy): domain Eukaryota; kingdom Metazoa; phylum Chordata; class Actinopteri; order Pleuronectiformes; family Soleidae; genus Solea; species Solea solea. The sequence continues at coordinate 6,469,433 of NC_081153.1, read as the reverse complement.
GACAGAACAACAGATGAACAACACAAAAATATAATGCCTCTGGAAATGAACGTCTGTCTGGCACAAAATACTTATAATTATTAATAATTCACAAGCCAAACGGATACAAATACCAAAGTTCAAAGTATAAGCCAGAAAATGGATGATGTCAAATTAAAGGCAATCTTTCTGATCGGTCACATACAAAATTCCTGTTAACTGAGAAAAGCTGGACACAAAGTTGAAGATGAAATGCTCTTTTCAACATTTGAAGCTTGGGAACAAGTTAAAAAAACGAACGAGGAAGGGAGCACTAAGCAAAAGTTAATGCATCCCAAGTGATTGGAGCTCTCAAGGGCTCGGGGGTGTTAATTAGCTCATGTGGGCTATGGCTCGTTCACTATCATAGTGAATAAAAGGCAACTGATGCTGATTTCAAAGCGTTCTACCTAAACCGACGATCAGCAGCTGCCGAGTTAGACCTTCACAGAACCTTCACAGAACCTTCACAGCAGCATCGTCAGAAGAGAAGCTCTCCCGCATTTCCACGTACGCCATCGGCACTGTGACAAAGAACAAAGGAACAGGCCAAGTGCAGTTTGGAAATGAGTGAGAATATAACTCTCATGCCACGATGAAAGAATTTCATTTAAGGTGAGAGAAAAAATGAACACCACTCCTGCTGTTTCGGCACAAGGTTGGATTGATCACGCCTCGGGTTCATGTTACAGCCAGTGCCACGGGGAACGTTGCACTGGTGGAGTGAGGAGTGTAATCAATTTAATAAGGTTTAGGTTTAAAGTAGAGTAGGAGCTTTTACCCAACAGAAAAAAAATAAAAATACAAATACATGCATCTGTGTCGCCCCCCCCCCCCCCCTAAAAAACACTGCAAGCAAGAATCCCACTGATCTGAAGGTCTCTCTTTTCTAAGGAAGAATAAGTATAAATGCCTCAGACTGGCCCAGAAAAGTGTTTACACACTGTGACACTTGCCCAGGGCGGTGTTGGGAAAGCATTGCAGCACTGCATCCATATATAGTCCCCTCTAAAACTATGCCAACGTTGAAGCCAATTCCTTTGGTTTTACACTGGCGATATTTAGAAGAGGAATACAAGATGAAAGACTTCTACATTTTGATATTCAGCCTGATTTATACTCACTTATACAGATCATTGTTGCTCAACAAACAGTTTTTCCTTTTTTTCTAGTAGCCATTTGGTATTATAACCATCCTTAGTAGTGCTGTCAGCTCGTTTACTTGTATCCATAATAGGCATGTCTGATACTCAATCAAAAAATATGAAATCTGACAGAATCCAAAAACCGTGAAATTTAACATAAATGCTCCACGAAGCACAAACTACAAACACCCGAATATTTGGGGTGATGGCAGCTCAGTGGTAGAACAAGTTGTCTTTCAACTGGAAGGTTGTGGGTAGGGATGGGAATCGGTATTGGTCAGTATCGGTATCGGTCCGATACCGGTCAAAATCACTGGATCGGATATCGGTCAGAAAAAAAAATAATATACGACCGATACAGTTCAAAAAGCCTATATGTCGCACCTCATTATGTACAGAATGTAAAAAAATGTAAATAAAAATTGGCAAAAGGATTTTAGCTGAGTCATGTTTAGGATTTTTATTTCTTCTTTTTTGGGAATATTTGTTACACAGTAGGAGAATTATGTCTTTGAAATGACTCAGCAAAAAAGTGTTGCTTCATACGCTTATAAATGGTCTAAAATGACTGGAATAATATCGGTATCGCTAGGTACTTAAATGTGTGATATCGGTATTGTATCGGTCACAAAAAAAGTGGTACCGTCTCATTCCTAGTTGTGGGTTCAATTCCTGGCTCCGCTAGTTTATATGCTGATGTGTAAAATGGTAAAAGTGTAGAGATTTAAAAAGGTCATCAAGACTAGGAAAGTGCTACATAAACAGACCATTCATAAAGATGCAATATCGGGCATCAGCCCTAACCCCGCCTACCAAGTAAAGGTACTCTTCCCAGTCAAAATGCAAGCCTGATCGAACCATACCATGATGGAAACGTGACTCAGAGTGACTAAGTCACGTTATAGACACATCAGACAAAGCATCTTTTGTTTCAATTCCCCTTATTTTTAGGTGAACTAAGGTAAAGGACATCTTAATTAGTGATGCTTTTCCAAACCTTTTTTTCTCACAGCCTCTTTCAGTTCCTCTTTGTTTCACAGACTCACTCTCTACAGTCTCTCCTCCTTTAGAGGAAGTGAAATGCTGCTCCGTTGGGTACAGGTCGAGTCGTGAACTTGGCCAGTCTAAATCTTCTCCTCTTGTGATAAAACCCCTTTCTTGTCTTCTGGATCATTGTCTTCCTCTGTTACAAAGTTTGAATGTAAAACGGCAGAGAAAAACTTTCCCTGCACTCGTCTCCTGAATCCATTCTGCGGCTGCTGCCGTCCCGAGTTACATCATCATTAAAGATTAGTGAGCTTCATAAGCAGGTCCTTAATCTGGCCTTAGTCTCATCAGTCCTTAAATCAAATTATCTCTGTACTTTGTTTTTTGGCAAACTGCAGACTGGACTCCTGGTTCTTGTCGTTGATTAGTGCTGCGACCTCCATTTTTCTGCTCTCAAATCCTTTTGTAAACAGTGGATTGCAATCGCTTGTGGAAAATCTCATTTTTGGCAATGTTGTTGGTGGTTTTTTTTGTCTCTAAATGTCTCTAACTGTCGTCCACCGTCATTGTTATTCTTGGTGGACCTGTTGAGTGTCTGTTGCGCAGTGGTACCTTTCTTTTTCACCACATTTTTTGCTCACGCTCAATGTTTCTGCAAAATCTGCGATTGATTTTTTCTTTCCTCGCCTCGCTCTGCTCTCCTCCTTTCATCGCCGCAGTCACAGGTAAAAACCCAAGGCTACAACCGAGAGCACACATTCAAAGCCAAACGGCAACAAAGAGATACCTGTCACTCACATCTTCCAATACTTTTGGCAGATTTGAACAAAAGGTGCCGAGTCCTACGTTTTCGACACATACAGAAGTTAATATATGGGGGGAATTAAATATAACGTTTAACCGCCCACATTAAACTTGATGTTTGAAATTTCTTCCGTCTACAACAAAAACAAAAGAATAAAAAGAAAATCGCTCCCCTGTGGAACACCAGCATTTACGAGATTTCTCTCTAGGCCTTAAATCAATAATGTAAACTTATATATTTGCTAAATAATATCAGTGATTCACTGAATCAGTTGCTCCAATTTGAAATTGTGGAAGAGCCTTCGGGATGTGAAACAAAAAGGTACGAAAATAATAGTGAAGCAAAGCATTTTCTAAATGAAGCAAACCATATTCCGACTAAAGCTCCATGAATATGAAAAGAAAAAGGTATTGATCTCGTCTGACTCAAGAAATGCTGAAGCGTTCCACGGTCTCTCGTGCTTCTTTAATTCTTTTACATTCCAGAGATCAGACAAAGTGTGATGTATAATTGATCACGTATCGGACGGCACACTTAGCGGTGAGCAGCAGAAGCTGCAGCTGATGCCGCTGGACACAGATGTTACCGCCACCAATCCTCTTTTAACAGACAACAAGGCGTAATGACACGCTTAATCTTTAGTCCTAAGCCTGTTTTCCCTCCCCCTTATCCTCTTAGTTGTTTTATTCTCATTGGACTCCGTCCTCCGTCTCCGCTCCTCCTCGTCCTCCTCCTCCTCTCCGCATCTGAATAAATAAAAACGCAGAGATGGGCAGAGAGAGGTGCAAGAACACGAGTGGAGAGTGCAGAAACTAGGGCACTCTAACCTGGATGCGTCGTCCAAAGCAATTTGCTCGAATTGAGCACGAGGCGGAGGAGGAAAACAAGGGGCTTAAGAGCATCTCTGCTAAAGAGAGAAGTGGCTTAGAGAAAACAAGAAAAGTGGACTGACAAACTGAACTACTGACCAGGGACACAGCCAGGGACATGGAGGAAGAGGCAAAATGCGGAGATGAGAGCGGGACACTTAGAGGAAGCGAAACTGGGGGCAGTACGGTGGAAAATTGGACTTCTGAGCAACAGAAACTTAAGGACTACAGCCCTCAATTTACTGAGAAACGGAATGATGGTGTACTAGAGAAACACTCACTGTAGTCGCTTACAACAGATACACAAGTCATCACCTTCATCAGATTACATTTTTTGAAAGAGGGCGGAACAATTTAGCGTTTTCAAATGAAAAACAGTTTTTTATCGTATCATATTTCACAGGTATTTGTTATTATTGAACTGTGGAGGAAAAGGTAACGTCTGACCACAGGGTTAACACTTTGCTGTCACAGAAAGATCAAATAAATTGAAATTCAATACATGCATACATATTGGAAGATATTCATATTAGCACAATGACGCTTGACATCTATTCAAATTGTCCGCCAAAGTCATACCGCTCCGTGTCAATGAGTTATTTCCGGAGGAAAAACCAGAAAAAAAAAAAAATAACACATCAAAGTGTGTTTGCTTTTAATCTGGATAATAAATCAACTGCTACATCATTTATTCCACACACATGCAAACCTATCTCACTCATCTCAGGCCTGTCCTTTGTTTTCAAATGAATTAAACTTTAATTTTTAATCAGTGTAAACCAAATATCTTTTTTTTGGGGGGGATTTTTACACCACAGAGGCCGAGACAAAAACAAACTGCCTGACAGAAGTGATCGGGGGGGCTTTGAAGACGCTGTGCGCTCATCTAATAATTCTCCGACGAGTTGGAGCGGCAGCGACGAATCCGATAACCGAAAAATAATAAAGAGATTAATCTGTAATGAGGATAATCGTTGGTGACAGGAATGCAATTAGAAAACACAGCAACAAAAGATGGCTGGTGTCAGCGTGAATAGCAGCTGCCGAGGGAATTTATCAGCTTTGAAAAGGATCTGCGGCTCAGTCTCACAAACAAGCGCCGATTTATTTCAGACGGAGAGTAAATCACGTTGGACTGGCTCGCGGGTGATGTCACCCGCTGGTTTGTGCGCTTTTGAAGGCTCAAGGGTCGCGTTCCAACAGCGCCATCTTGTTTCTTTCCAACTATGTTGGGACGAGAGAGGGGGTGGAGCCTGAAGGAGAGTTTGTTAACGGCACGTCGACACCCACACCCTTCTTTATCATCTAATTGTCTCTAAATGGGAACAGCAACTTACAAAATGTACATCTTGTTGCAGTGAGAAAAGACCTGGAACTATAGTGACTAAGACCTTGGACTCCTTTGGAAGATGTTTATACTAATAGCAGAGCAAATCTGAGTCCAAGTCAAGTCTCCATCGCCCGAGTCGTTGAGGTTTAGCCTGAGTTAAGTCTTTTACTTAAGGGCTGAAATTCAAATAAAAACACAAATGACACAATTTCTAAGAGGCAATTTCATACGTTCTTGGAGCTTGATGTAAAAGTGGATCATGGCATCTCTGTGAACACACTATAGTCGTATTTCCACAGAGTGGATCAGTTCGGTTTGCTACAGTTTGGTACGTTTTCTTCACGTATGGTACGGCAGCCCCTACGTTCCATTGTTTTAGGCAGCCTTCCCTAGGTCTACCAGAGAAAAATGGTACGGTAAGGTGATTGCCACAGAAAAACACCACTCCCTTGCTCCCATTGTTTCTTCAACGCCCGCAGTCTATTCTCGTACAAAGCTTGACATCTTTGTTGTTGCACCGGTACAAATAAGTATCTCACTGGCCATCAGGCACAGCCCACACCCCGCCTACCAAGTACCAAGGTACTACCAAGGTTCTGGGTCCTACCATTCCGAGTCATCAGTCACGAGTCCAGAAAATCTCAAATCCAGTCTGTCTCTACTCTTGCAACAGCTTCATTGTGACTTGACTGATCAGCCGCAGCCAAGGCTGAAACAGTTTTATGATCAACAACTCATAAAGAGTGCTGTTTAGAGCCTTTTACACACTTAGGGAAGAGAGATAAGAGAGAGTGGAGGCAGGATCAGATGCCACTTTAAACTGCATTGAGAGGAAAAACAAGTGTCCTCCAGTGAAGAAAAACGGGGGTTTAAGTCAAAGGTCACTGGACACACCCAAGGTGAGGCACGAGTGGATATAAAGAGTAATGGCAGTTTCAAAATGGCAGCTCAATGGAAGGGTGGACGTGCTGGGAGACGCTCCTACGCCTTTCATTTCATCACAGACTTTATTTATCAAGTGTTTCCCCCTCGTTTCCCGATCAGGAATATGACGGATGAACAAAAAGAAGTCTGAAATGAAACGCTCAGGTGGCCAAAGAGGCGAGGAGAAGATAAAGAGCCGTGCACCAAGATGAGATGGAGGCAAAGGGAGAAAAGATATGAGATGAAAAACTAAAAGTCCGGGATGAAGTGAAGTGAAAGGAGGTTGAAGGTGAGATGGAAGTGAAGATTGAAAAGAGGGTAAATCGGCGAAAAACAGATGAACTCGAGAGGCTGCAGCGAGGAGTTAAGTGCGGAGAAGTGGGAATAAGATGAAATGAACTTGGGAGACACAAGTGGAGATGGTAATGAAGATATAGGGGGAAGACTGAAGAGTGGAGGGGGAAAGAAAGAGAAGGGTGCACAGAGACATGGGGGAAAAAGCAGATAATGGGGGTGTGGGGGGGGGGCGACTCCTCAGAGATAGGCCATTAATAATCCATGGAGCCTTAAGTACTCCTATTGAGGGAGAAAATCACCCCTGTGAGCCTGAAAGCAGCCTCCACGCTCATCCTCCTCTCTCCTGTTCTCTCTTCTCTCTTGAACACGCCATCCCTCGCTTCTCTGTGCACGTTTCATGGCACCGTTTTTTATTTTGTGTGTGTGTGTGTGTGTGTGTGTGTGTGTACGGTTGCTCGGAATGAGATGTAAATCTCACACACACTGTGCAGCAACGGCAATCTTGCCCGTTCCAATGCTCGTCACGGCGAGCCAAGGCGGGTCTAATAAAACCTTATTCCCAATCTGTGCAGGACTACGGTGTTAGTCGGAGGCATGGCAGGTTGTGGAGAGAATAATTGATGACTTATTACACACACACACACACACACAGAGAAAACTTGCAACCACCTCTAATGTTTCCCTCTCTCTTTTGTCACATCCGTCTTTATCTTCTTGGCCTTCATGTGGTTAGTGCATTAAAAACCTCACCACACACTCCTCTCACTCTCTGACTGAGCCTGTACTCCACCTCAAACAACCCTATTGGTCATATGTAACGCGTAAATAAATAAATAGCCGCCCCATTATGTGTGTCGCCAAATAGCTACCTTTTTAAGGTTGGGCACTAAGCTGAAATGTCTTTTTTAACCCCAATGCTAACGTCACAAAAACTTAATTGAGTTGAAAAACATCGGCCAATAGGGTGATTTGTGTTGTCTGAGCAGGTTTAGTTTGCCCAGTGGTCACTGGGAACTTTAAACATTCACATTTCCAACTTTTGTGCATTTAAAAGTTAAACTGGCTGAGAGGAGGCACGTTTAGCTAGTTTAGCTACACCTCAAGCTAATGCTAAAGCAAAATAACCCTAAAGTATAACAACCCTGAGTTCTAAAAATATAGCGTTTGCTCAAATCTGAACTTAGAATCATGCAGAACTTCACGGAAAAACAGAATGGAAGCAAGTTTAGGGAACACAAATAAACGTGATGATGTCATTTCTCTACAATTACACTGTGAAATCAGTTTCAGAAGCACGATTCAATTCAAAAACTAATCCGTTTCAGCTTCAAGAACAAGAAATTGGTGTTTTCCAAAGTCGTGCCAAAAAAAACATTGTTTAGGCAGAAATATGCAACAGATGTAAACTGGCATGTCACCGCATGTAAATGCCTCCTTTTGCACAGAGACAGTTGTAATTCACTGTCTCTAAAAGTCATTTCTTACCCTTTACTGCCACCCACCAAACCTAATCCTCCTTCTCTTCGCCTCTCAGTATTTCTGCCCCTGCTGCCTCAGTCCTCTCCCCTTTAAACGTGTGTTAAATGGGGGCGAGTCAGAGCTCGCACCACAGGTCACACCGCGCATTTCATTCCAATGTCGGCAGCTTTCACATGAATTTGACCCATTTCTCCCGTTGTTTCCTCCTCTCTCCTCTCTCTCCTCTCTCTCCTCTCTCTCCTCTCTCCCAATACAATACTGCGGTAACCCATCACTGTCTTTGGCTATTAAATGCTCTTCCTGCACAACTGCGTTTATGGAGAAAGAAAGAAGGAGATGGATGGAGGGACTCTAAGAGAAACCTAAAGAAAATGGCAGAGGTTAAAAAAAGACAAGAGAGAGGAGAGAAAGAGGCAAAGAGGCAGAAGAAGATAAACGAGTGAGACAAAGTGGGAGCGAGGGGAAAAGATGGAGAGGAGGCACTGGACCCGGTAAATCTGAGGACAAACACAGCTTCAAGACTTTCCATTCCAGTGACAAGTAAATTTAAAGCAACCTTTGGAAATGCAGTTTAAGTGGATCCGTCATGTGCAAATGGGGGAAAATAAGCTGTTTGTTGAGCTAATCTCAGTCACATCAGATGTTTTTCACCTGCAGACAAAAACCAGACAAAATAAATCCACTTAACAACACGGTCAGGATTCCTGAACAGCGGCGCATGACGAATGAAAGCGATGACAGCATGTGGGCCATTTGGGGCAGATTTGTTTTTGAGCTGTTTGTGCCATTAAATTCAAAGTGGTTCCCCGATACCGACATGTAGAAACATGTGTATTATGTCCGTTACAAGGTGACGGTTTGTGGTTTGTTTGTTTTTTGGAATAAAGAACAGATTGTTGTGCATCATCCAAGGGCTGCACCCACATGAATACAAAGTGACAGTTGGTCTTGAGGTAATCGCAATTTTGAATTCAATCATTATTCACATAGAGACCAAAAAAAAAACCAAATCATGACGTGGCGATGCTCTGCTGGCCTTTAAAAGGGTGACATTAATGAATTAATGACACCACTGACAAACTGCAGGAACAGACAGACAGAAAAGACCGGAGACGGGAAAAAGGTGAACATCAATAAAACAAAAAGGGACCAAATTAGGAGTGTAAAGAGAAAAGCAATATAAAAAAGGGGAGGGGAGGATGTAAACAGGGTCAAAAAGAGGAGGAGAGAGAGGAGAGATGGAGACTGAGAAAAAGAGAAAGCAGATTTGACAGGTGGAGGGGAAAAGAAAAAAAAAACAGCATATAGAATGAGGAAGAACAGAGTCAGGGGCCGAAGCCAGCCAGGCGCTGCCAGAGGCAAAACTATTGTGTGTGTGTGTGTGTGTGTGTGTGTGTGTAAGGCTCAGTGGAAGGTATTTGCCAGAGAACATTGTCTGTGGACGTATGCCCAGTGTTACTCTGCTCCCTTTAGTTTTCTTCTATTGCTCTGTCACTCCAGCTCTCAATCGCTCGCCTCCGTCTCTATTATCGTGTCTACTTGTTTTTGTTTTTTTAAATTTACTAATCCTGTTAAGGTAAGCTGACAATAAAGAACGTCGGGGAAAAAGGCGACAAGAACATCCTCAACACTGAAACCTAAGAATGTTGTGATGGAAGCATTTGTTCTAAGGGCGGGGCTTATGTGAGATTCATAGGTTCGCTCTTGTTTGGATTGTTGCAGCCGCCTGCGTGCTTGTTTAAAAGTGTAACATCACATCAGTGGTTGTCAAACTTTTTGTGCCGAGTCTCACCTGAGAAAACATCGCGCTCTCATTATCGCCAATGTTAAAATACAGCGGTGTAAAAACTCAGCCAAAGACTTTTCACAGGAGGCTTCTTCACGTATACTTCACACAATGGCTTAGTGAATTTTTTGTGTCCGATAACACATTTGTGATAATACGTAATAAATATTGTTCTCCCAAAAAAGAAGAAATAAAACAGCCCAAACATGACTCAGCTAAAATGCTTTTGCTTTTGATTTTTTTTACTTACATGCATGAGATATGTAGGATTGTATTGGATTTTACATTTTATCCGTCCGATATTCCAACCCAGTGATTTTGAGATACATCGCAATAATACTTCTTTATAATACTATAAACAAATTGCAGCATTTCTCAGGAAAAACTACCATCTGACCCCCCCCCCCCAAAAAAAAATCTATCAGCCTCATTCATGCATACACATGATTGACAAAGTCAGCAATTTAGCTGATGACACTGCGTCGTTTCTTCACAATAGCCAAATTTCAGTGCATGTGCATCTGAATATAGGCTAAACAGTACATTGCATGTCTAGTCCTGAGATGTAAAGTCGAATGTAATGTTTCTAAATTTGTTTTTATAATGTGTCGTGTCATAAAACCTCCTCTAGAGACAAGTGTTGCAAATGATGTATCTGTTAGAAACATTACAGTATGGTGCATGCATTGGACAGTTGTTATTAGTAGTAATGTCTACGTTATTCTATCTGTCCCTATAAAAATAAACCACAAGTACATTTTCATATTGTGAATGCAATTTGAAATCATGCAATTAGCAAAAGCAAAGACGGGAAATTACCAAATTAATAATGTACACATAAGATGTTGATGGTCTTCCATTATGTTTTAGATTAATATTGAAATATTGAGATGAAGTTTGACTTAAAAAAAAATTCAAAAGTGTGGATGAATATGCCTACTACTAAGATTTTAGTTTTTGATTGTTTTTGATTGTTTTGGGAATTAACCAGACAAAAGCCCTGGACTTGAATAAGTGCCGTTAAAACCAAGTCAAATATTAGAGGTTTGTGTTTCTTTCTGGACACTGACACAGTAACACTTACGTGTATCGCTTCAGCAGCTGTTTTCAGCTTTTTCTGCCCTGAAAAAAAATATAGTTCACTTCTTAAAGAATTCAGCGTGACCGACTTATACATGTGCATGTACATCCCTGAGCAGCCGAAATCTCTGCTTCCAGCTCCTCTAATCCTCCTCACGCTGCATCCACCGTTGGCCAAGTTGTGAGTCAGCGACTGTGAAACTATGAAAATGACAATTCCCCCCGATCAGATCGTCGTCACATTCAGAATCATCCGATATCATTGTTGACTTTGTGATTCATCTCCGACACGGGATCCAAACTGTGCAATGCCAGAGCCTGATCCGTGTTGTAATTGGCTCGCACACGCGTGTGTTTGGTCAACGCGGCTGCCAATGAGCAGTTTATGACCACAGGCAAAGACTTAGACTGTGCACAGTGTCCAGACTAGGATGGCAGATGCTGCCAGCTGATTTATATTTGTTGGTTTATCCCTGATCCTGGGCTCCTGTGTCTGTGTCTGTTTCAGTGTTTTGACTCAGGCCTTTAAACGCCACATTTAAAAATGCTAACCAAGCTACTGTTTAATAGCCTTTTTCGGGCACAGTAACGTCTTTATGAGCAGACATTTATGGTCCCCGCTTTGACAGTGTATTACCAACATGTTGAATTCACAACACAACGTGTGATTACATGATGCTAACGCGAACCGCAACCCAGAACATTTTAAAAATGCTGAATTTGGAGGAGTTTAGAGAAAGCAGCACCAATTTTCTGACTGCAAGCTCATCTTTTACATTTTAATAACAATATTTGGCATCACCATTGTATTTGAATGTATCAACATCAATCAGGGGCTAGACAACACACCACACTCTACTTTCAGATATGTCGTCATCCTTCCTCTTGCAATACGGTAATCGAAACACCAGGGCAAATATTAAATATGAAATATTATCGATATTTGAATTAATAAATTAAGGCACTCTAAAGTAAACAGTCCCTGCCCGTTTCACTCGCCGGGCGTCGCTACGCCATGTCTCCTCACGGTGGCACTGGTCAAATGAACGAAGGAAAGTTACCTGGTCTGAAGAAGAGAGAGTTTACAACAGGTTAATGACTGAGAAAGTTGTGTTGTGAATAAATAGAGAAATCCTGCACTTTTGACTTTTCAGGTTAATGCTTTGTTGTCTTCAGTTGGACAGATAAGGTCATGTATCGCTGTATTATTGTATCGTGATATTATTGGTATCGTGGTACCATGTATCGCACATCGTATCGTGAGGTTCCATGTGATTCCCACCCCTAATAAGAATGCATATAAAAATAGATGCATAAAAATATTCTATACTTATAGTATAAGTGTTTGTTTGACTTCTTGCCAGAAAAGACAGCTGGGTGGGTCCAATTTCACACGGAAAAAAGAATCTTACAACCCCAACATTGGCAGGGTTGCATCAAGGATTCATGAAGTGCTAATGCTGGCAAGTCAAATTGTTCCTTTTTCACAGCAAAAACAACTTTGGTGTCCAATTTCACACACACACACAAAAACAAGATGCTGAACGCCACATTAGGACATTGTTCTCATTCAGCCATTCACAGGAAATAAAACCTCCCATTCCACCATGTCACTGAACCCACTGAGCATCACAGCCTCATGTTCACGCTGAGAATTACAATCCCCAAACAGCCACAGAGGTTTTGAAATAGCGCTAATCTGCCAAAGCTATCACACCATGTTGTCAGTGCTTATGATACTATTGTGGCCAGTGGTTTGCTCACTGTAACACACACACACACACACACATACACACACAGGGTCCTAAGGTCTCCTGCAAACTCCCATTTTCTCCTTCTCCCTCTAAATCACTTCCACTGCTCCCTCGTTTCCCCCGCAGCGTCCAAAACAGGAAAAACAACATTGGCACGCGTTGCTGCAGAGCTCACATCCAGCCATGACAAACACAGCCAGCCTGAAATGCACAGCAAAGCAGTCAGGCATGCAGACAGCCAGAGACAGAGAGGGAGAGACGGGACTGCAGAGGGAACTGAGGAGAAAATAGAGATGAGGACTTAAGCCTGGGGGGGGGGCCTCTCTACGGCTGTTGGTAAATAGAGGGGTGCAGAGGAAGGAGGGGAGAGGTCCCGCTGTTCCTCCCCTCGAACCACTCCCCACGATCGTCTCTATAAAACATGCACCAGTGCTCTCTGTGCACAGATGCAATGTGCAGGCACACGATAAACAGGCCAGGCAGGAATATACAAGCTGCACACACAGAAGAAGCACACTGGTACACAGTCGCCGATACATATCTGTTTATCTTCATTCAGCAAATCACTGTTCTCTCTCTCTCTTTCGCTCTCTCTGTTTTCACGTCTAACTCGCCATCCCGTTTGTCCATTTTAACTCCGACCAAACTGCTTTTTCCCCTCAGTACACGACAACTGAGAAGATTCAGAGTCATGTTAAAACCCACAGGTTGTTTTTATAGTCCTTGAAGAAGCCGTAGATATCTGAATAACGTTTTTAAAAATAGCACAGTATCACTTCAAACTAACAATGTGGGGTGAAAATTGAAAAATTGCTTTTTAAGGCACAATTATTTCGTTACATGCTGATATTCCAATAAATAAAACTTTTAACCATGGGTGTTGTGAGACTGGCAGTTAAAACTATGCATAATCAACACAACAAATCCAGTTACTGATAAAAAAAAAACTCTATTTCTTTGTTATCTTTGAGTTAAAAGCAAAAACCTTGGGCACATGGAGCAAGAAAGAAATAGTTAGCTTTGGTTCAAAAACATGGTGAGTGTATAAAGTTAACGGCTTATATTCTTTTCTGTAGTTCTGCTTTTTCCCTCATGGGTTGACTAGGCATGGGAATCGGTATCGGTCCGATACTGGTCAAAATCACTGGATCAGATATCAGTCAGATAACAAATGTAGAATCCGATTCAGTCCAAAACTGAATTTGTGAAGAAATAACGCAGTGTCATCAGGTAAAGTGCTGACTTTGTCAATCACATATGTGCATGAATGAGGCTTTTGCAATAATACTATTTTCAGTAGGGATGGGAAACAGTCAGTATCAGTATCGGTTCGATACTGGTAAAAAAAAAAAATCACTGGACCGGATATTGGAAAGATAAAAATGTAGAATCTGATTACGTCCCAAAAAAATCCTTCACTGTGCACAGGTTGTAAAAATATAAATAAATATCAGCAAAATCTTTTCAGTCAAAAGTTCAGTTTAAATGTTCATAAATGGTCTAAAATGACTATATTGGACTAATATCGGTATCGTTATCAGACACAAAAGTGGTATCGGGACTAGAGCTCAAACAATTACTCGATGAATCGATTATTTATCGGTTGCTAGATTAGTAAACTATTTTGATGATCGATTAATCGGTTTGAAGCTTTTTGTCATTATTAAAACAAGATTTCTGATTATTTTAGCTTCTTAAATGTGAATATTTTCTAGTTTCTTTGCTCCGCATAACAAATAAATCATTAAATACTCAATCGTTTTTGGTTTGTGGACAAAACAAGACGTTTGAGAACATCATCATTTCCAGGTTTGACAAACACTGATCAACATTTTTCAGCAATTTCTGACGTTTCATGGACCAAGCGATTGCTCGACAGATTAATCGCCTATGAAAATAATTGTTAGTTGCAGCTCTAATCAGGACATCCCTCGTGTTGACTTTGTTCACGCACACACCACTATCTTATTCCCACAAATCTGTAACTTCCCATTCTTATTTAAGCACAAATTGCCACAAAAACACATGAGCTTCTCCAATTCAGTCGCACAATTTCGCTCTGCCAGTAAAATCACAAGCAGTTCCAATGCCCTGCACCCACACCCACCCACACACACACCGTAATCCACTCCACACACATGTGCCTGACCGCGTCCTGACCTGCCCTGACCCCCATTTGTTTTATATCGTCATCTCCACGTATTAAATCTTCTACACGGACTCCACAGCAGCAGACCTCCCCTCCCATCAATCCCGTCTGAAAAGGGCCAAATGTCAATGAAGTGCTACTTGAACGAGTACGGGGGGGGATTTGGTTGAATCCCTCAACCAAATAGTGACAGATAGAAACAGAGCGAGTGATCCGCCCCCCCCCCCCACATTAACGTGGAATCTGCGGTGGTGCAGCCGATGGATGAAGTGTTAGAAAATGGCAGCAGAGTGAGGAATAAAGTGTGGCGCGTCGGACGGCATTTTTCAAACGCTGACACGCGAGACCTCTCGGCCAAGGAAATCCTCCACCGTTGATGTAGTGCCCCGCCGCAGCACGACCCCCCGCCACCACCCCACCCCACACACACTCCTCGCCCATCGATGGCTTCATCTATCATTCCTTAAAACAGTGAAAATGGCCGTTTTAGAGCCGCCCGAGGTGCCACATACGCAGCCAGGTGACATTTTTCAAGCGCTCGCCGCTGGACTTTGGTTAAATTGCTTATTAGAAATGGAGCGCATGTCACCACAAAAATACAGAAAAAAATGCTTTTTAACTGCGGCATCAATTCCCGCGTTGACACGGAATCGTTCAGCTTTGATAGCGTGAAGACCGAGTGTGTTATTTTACCCTTTTTTTTTGTACGCAGAAATGTGTTTCAAATGAATCTAACACATCAAAAGATCCGTCAAACTCAACTGTGTTTGCCATCTAAAAGCTCAACTGTGTATTGCTTCCAAATCAAAATTTCAGTATTTGAGCTGGAACAATTACTCAATGAATGGTTTATAAATCAATGACTAAATTAAACATCAACCATTTTGAACTTTCATCATTTTTTCAGATTTTAAAGCTTCTTTAATGTGAATATTTTCTGGTTTCTTTGCTCCTTATAACAACATTTTTGGTTTGTGGACAAAACGAGACATTCAAGAACATCATCATTCCCAGGTTTGGGAAACACTGATCCACATTTTCTGACATTTTCTGGACCAAGCTATTACTCGATTTAATGATTTATTGAAATAATGTATCGATTATGAAAATAATGGTTAGTTGCAGCCGGGAATGCAATTAGCAAATTGTAAAGCCTGCGATTTAAGCGTCCTATATTGATTGTTCTAAGAGTAAATGTTAAAAATGTGATTCATAAATGTTAGAATCAATTCATATCTTAAAGTTCTCACCTGTGCATTAAAAACAATGATTCCAACTCAAATCACAGAAACAATATTTGTCAATAAAATCACAGCTGGACACTTTTCCCCACATTGTATGTCTAGAAATAAACTATTACTGCTTTTCTATTTCATGTAAGGGTTAAATGAACCAAACGTGTAATTGTAAATGTCCCTTTAAGAACAGGGCTAATGCACATGCAGAGATTAGATTGGAAGAGAGCAGAGGAGAATTAACCTGACCCGGACAATCTGATGATTTCCAAAATCAATATCAGGCTCGAAATCTGTTTTCAGGCCGATTGCACAGATCAAGACGTTCAAACCAAGCGAATCATCGCCTCGAAGGCTGTGTGCGAGCTGATGAGCCAAATTACATCGCGCGCCTCTGTCACAGAGTCTCTTTCATGCCTGAGTTAGCAGCGTGTCACACGAGGATTGAACATCTGGAGTGAGGCAGTGGTTCAGCGAAGTTATGTGTCTGGATTTTCTCCTTCTTCTTTTTTTTGTTTTGAACATCGTTCCGTAAATCTCCCGCGAGCCCAAACTGAATCATCAGTGTGGTGAGAGGTCCTGCCATATATATGATACTGTACATAAATATGAAAACGGAAGGGGGGGGGGGGGGGGTGATGGAGAGAGGTGACTGAGGTGTCTGCGTTCTCCTGAAGCTCCAAACAACGTCGGACTCAAAGCAAGTGACGTCTCACGTCTTTATTAAAGACACATCATTTAAGAAATGTTTTATATTCAAGCCGTAAAATGCCGTCAGAGATTAGCAGCTTCACTGATAACGACGGTGAAGGCAGTTTTCATTCACGGCTCACAAACTGGCAGTTCTGGTCCGTCGTTGGAGCTCGTCGCTCTCTGACACCATCATCTATCGCAGAGGTTACTTTAAAGATATAGATTAATTTTGCGTCATAAATGTTAATATTTTAAACTATTCATCCTTCCATATCGATAAAAAAACACTTTTATTTTGAAATGATGTGAAATATTATGAAATCAGCACTATTTTTTTTAGAAGCAAACAACACTTTATGAACTGAGCAAACAAAAATATAAAAATACAAAACGGGCTCCCTGATTTGTTCTTTACGCCGTGGTTCTTTTGACCATGGGCGTGGCCTTAGGAAACTGCTTGCTGATTGGCTACTGAGTTTTGGAGCGACAGGAAGTAGTCATGGGCACGTAGTCGCTGTCTGTCTGGTTCCCCGAGGTTTTCCCCGGCGACATCCGACAAAATTTGTAATCTGACAAACGGACGGTGACTCCCAGCCGTCCAAAACTCAGTAGCCAATCAGCAGGCAGCTTCCTAAGGCCCGCTTTTTACTGGACCAGCCCCCTACTCACCAAACTAGACACTTAGTGGCTCTCGGGTCATTTGAGTTTGAGACTCCTGAATCACTAGCACATTTAATGTTTAGACAATCCTCTCGTAGGAAGATGAGAGAGAGTGGAGCAGAAAGAAGAAATGAATGAGAGAGAGGGAGAGAGAGAGAGAGAGAGAGAGAGAGAGAATGTGCTTTGAAAAACAGTGAAACATTCTCCACATATCTACGAGGAAATGAAACAAGAACGAGTGCAAATGTTCATGACGTCGATGAATACGCTTCTCTCTCATGACTGAATGTTACGGTTAAACACCGAAAATACTGTAAGACCGTCAACAGTACGACAGTTCAAAGATCAAAGAGAAATCTAAATTTAGATCACAGTGTGATTATTAGCGACCGTGCAGCCGTACAGAAAACCTCTAATAATGAAGCTGCCAGCTATTGTTCATTTGCCTTGGAGCCACATTATTCCCTCCTTGGTATCTTGATGTGCCACCAGTTGCTCCACAAAGACTGACATTATGACTCATAATCGTGTTTGTCCTTCACTGCGGAGCTGCACGTAAAAAAAGCAAGCAGACTCTATTCAGTGTTTATAATAAGATGGCTGAAGGGAAAAGGTCAGGGAAAAACTACAGGCTACTCTGCTCCAAAATGCAGAGGAAGAGGAAGAGGAAGAGGAACCATCAATCAGAACCAACGAAAGATTCATTTCTTGTTTTTCACACGTCACCACAAAGATGCTGAAAGGGACGGAAAGAGTCCAGTGGGAGTTTTGGCGTTCAGCCTCGATTACCTCACTGGCAACACTCTGCCATCACCTCACTCGTTTATTTTCAAAAAAGAAACTGAAATCTCTCTCTCTCTCTCTCTCTCTCTCTCTCACTCTCTGCCTGTGTGTGTGTTTGTGTCTTTTCAGTTGCGCGTCGTGTTCCCCGGTGGGTTGATAGAAGCGGCGCATCTTTCTGGCCAAGAGAAGCAGCCTCAGTGAGAACAATTAAGAGTCGTGGTGAAGCTTGTCACTACTGAGAGTAATTGTTTCCCTGTTGTTAGGCATTGGCTTAACTCTGTAAACACCACAAAACAACAACAGTGTATGCAAACAGTGAAGCCAGGGGCTGCTGTTTGTGTATGTGTGTGTGTGAGAGTGACACCAGCTTCTGTGTGTGTGTGTGTGTGTATCTGGTTCGTGCTTTGATGTTCAGAGTTACAGGTGAAGGGATTCAAAAGAAGTGGTCAAACACACACAGTACATCCACAACAAGGGCCTTCCTGCAAGGAGTTTGCATGTTCTCCACGTGTGTTCTCCGGGTTCTCCGGTTTCCTCCCACAGTCCAAAAACATGCAGATTTGGGGATTAGTGGAAGGCTGAATGTCAGCTGAGATTGGTGTAGCACCCCCTGTGACCCTCATGTGGAGGATAAAGCTGTAGAAGATAGATAGACGGACATACTGTACATCCACTATCTCATTCCAAGATTTTTCAGGGTTTTTGAAGTTCCTCCAGTTAGTATTTGGGGCGGAGCCTGAGTCAGGGCTCCCACACCTCGGTTGATATCAAAGTCAAGGACTTTTCAATGACGGCTTAAGATGGGAGGGCAACTGGCCATGGCGTGCGCCGCTTTTATTGATTTGCAGCACGCGCTGCACCTGGACAAGTGATTGTCCTTGGGGTCTTGGACAAGTCAGTCTTTTATGTACTTTGGTAAGACAGAGACCTTGGAGATCGACTATATGGGCAACGTAAACACAAGCTGCTCCAGGTAGCTGAGGCAGCAGTGGAATGTGCGTATGTGTGTGTGAATGGGTGTGAACACGGGTGAAAACATGAAAACAGTCATCAAAAGAAGAAATGCATTTTAGAAACACAGACTTTATAGATAACAAACGTGGGAATTCAGACAGAGGCGATGTTTTAAAAAAGCAAACAAACAAAACTTAAAATCAGTCTGTGAATCATTTCACCCTGAGTCAAGAGTGTGTGTCTGTGTGTGTGTGTGTGTGTGTGTGTGAGAGAGTGAGTGCACACATGCATGGAAGGCAATGATTCACGTCGTCTATCTCCAGTAAAAATCTTCCTCAACTCTCCTGCCGTTTACCTCACCTTTATATTTCCTTTCTCCGCTCGTTCTATTCTCAAACCCTAAATCTCTGAGTCTTCCTCCCCTTTCTATCTATAAGTCTTCTCTTTTCTTCCTTCGATTTCCATCCCCTCCTCCCGCATCCCTTCATTCCTCCATTACTCTCCCTCTGAGCGTAGCTGTGTGATGAATGTCTCCTCTGTGTGCCAACACCTCCCAGCCACCGCGTGTGTGTGTGTGTGTGTGTGTGTGTGTGTGTGTGTGTGTAAACATGCAGATACCTGTACGTATCTGTGTCAGTGTGAGTGTTTGTGCGGCTCGTGAGTCCATCTGTAGTCTCGACAGCCCCGCTGACCCACATGACCGCTCCTGCCGCCTCGAACGGTGCCAACTCAGGGTTCCAGGTGACAATTAAATCTCCGCCCCAGAGGGGAATTATCTGGCAGAGAACAAACACACCTGTGACAGCCGGGGTCATCTGGAGGAATGACACATGCGTCCACCTGTCAGACCGGTCAGGCAGGGTTAGACAGCCTGAGCTGTGCTGCTGCACCGCCTGTTCATTATACCCCAGAGGGAAAAAGTGCAGTTTAAAAACCTGCTTTTACCTGGAGTTTAACCCTCTCAAAGAAAAGCAGCTCAAATCAACATCTTGATTATTTATTTATCCTGGATTATGCATGTGTGGGTCTCAAGTGTCTGCTTCTTTTCTTTTCTTTTTTTTAACGTAATCAAAACATCTGCCCACTGCATCCACCACCTCCGTCCTCCCGCGCGACAAAAGCCTGAGTGCTTTGCTCAAAAAGGTAATTTGGTGGGTGATTGTTCAAGGCCAGCTTCTGTCAAACTGCCAGTGCCTTTTAAACATTCGAGTCCATTCAGAGCAGCCATGAGCCGCACAGAAATCCTTGGCTTTAGTCAGACTCCGAGTCTTGAGCCTTTTGAAGCTCAAGAAAGCGCCGCGCTATCTCCTTAAATCACACGGAGTCACTTTATTGTGGCACGACTAGTGCTGCGTTTGATGCATTTTATCCATTTCCACAGACACTCTGAAGCAGGGCTGAACGGCGTGAATTGTTATCAAGTGGAATTTGCAGTTTGAAACAAAGCAATTAGTGCAAAAACTGCACTTTAATTGATGTATTTCTGAGGTGTGATTGTTCTCTTTTTTTTGGTAGAAACAGTTGATTCTGTCTATCCATCTTCTACCACTTTGTCCTCCACATGAGGGTCACGGGGGTCACTGGTGCCTGACGGGGCGAAGGCGGGATACACCTTGGACAGGTCGCCAGGAGAAACAATACCTTTCATTTTCATCCATGAATTAGAGTATAGTCGCTCATATTTCGATGGCATCTCACGCGATAATGCTCTATCATGGAGCTGATGCTCATCTTAATCTAGGTCAATGCAATGTTCAACGTAGCAAGGGTCAAAACATTTCTGACCCCCCCCCCCCCCCCTTTTACCATGGTACTGCACAATGTCATGTATTCTGTGTGTATCTATAGGCTTTCAAAAGACGCAAAACAATCACAGCCTGGCAAAGAAGCTTTACTCATTTACGTGAACATGTCCAACCTTGAGAATAAATGATACGAGAGGAAAACTCAAACTAGACCGTTTTAATCACGGGCAAACCTCTCAGATTTCTCTTGCAAATCCTTGATGCATTGTGGAAAATGCAAAAGTTTCTGCGACACGTTTTTTTTTTTTTTTTTTTCCATCTGCCCTGAAACTGAATTATGAAAAAAAAAAAAAAATCATTGTGCTTTCAGATATGAAAGCTGCAATTTTCATGAAGTTTATGTAAACTGGGAACAGTCAGTACCAGCACCGTCACAGTGGAGCTGGAGAGCTTGCAGGTGGGAATGTGTTTTCAGTCTCACTCTCATTTCCACCATGACTCCAGTAGCTTTTTCGAAAAATGCAGCCTTTATATGATAATATATAATATATAATATAATAACTGCTGCTGTTTGTAATTTAAAATGGCTGCTCTTTATATTTCAGCCTCTGCTCTTGACTGAACAAACAAGCTTTTGTGTGACATTTCCAATGAGTCAATAATTAGGTTTATTGTGATATTTTTGCCTTGTACAAACATGCTGCGGGATTCAAAGTAATGAGAATCTCTGCCTTTACATCCAACCTCCTGTGCACTTAGAGCACTGGCGCACTATGGAAATCAATGGAGCGTGGCCTGATACTATTTAGAGAAGCAGATGGCATGTCGAAATGCTAAGCAAGAACCAATTTGTTCATTTCGCACCAACAATATCAACAACATATTATCCAGTGTGTCATATCCACAGGGGCACATGCACAAGGTCTGCGGGGGAATAGTTGAGTATAGCCGTCCTCTGCATACACATATGAGCAATTTTGCTTGAATTATACTTTATATAACAAAGACAAGGCTCTGTCACTTATATATATATATATATATATATATATACATATATATACATATATATATAAAAAAAACAAAAGACAGTATAACATTTATTTAGAAATAAGATATTTCCCATTAGCAAATATTTGCACTGCATCATGTGAGTTTGGCCCAACCCTCAAATATTAACCCATTATGTTTTGGGGAAAATAATGTGTTGAAAATGGCCAAAAAATGGCCATTCAACCCAAGATGGCGGCCTTCCTATAGGACCTACGGAAAAGTCCTCATTGACTTTTTGGACCGTACTGGCATGATAAACATGTGTACCAATTTTCATTCATGTATCAAATGTTTAAAAAAAAAACACCTTCTCCTTAGCCCCTCCCACTTCCAATCTTCGACGCACGATTTTCACACGTACATTTTCCTCCAGGACCGATGCGGTTGCAAAAATCAACACGATTAATTTCCTGGAGAAATGATAAGAATAATAACTCCTTCAGTTTCAATAGGGTCCTCCGCACCTTGTGCACTTGGACTAATAATATATTAAACATAATAATATAAATAAGTATGTTAGGGCTGGATGATTTGATGAACACTTTTATTCCCAAAGCAAAATATGAAGCACTGTTAATTCTAAGTCAAGGATGAGATTAATTAACTGTAACCATAAACAGTCAGCTCTCAGCAAAGCAATTTGCCAACAACCAACGCTCTAAATTATGATTTCAATTTGAAAAGACTTAAATTATGAGTACGACTCCCCCCCCACCCCGCCCCCAACACCACCACCAAGACACCATTACATAGGATGTGGAAACATAGCTGACTGCAATTACACTGGAGGTGCGTAAACCCTGAGTTACACAATTACTTTCCCTTTTTAAACTTTATGAGCAGTGTTAATGTGTCTAACATTTGCCCTACTTGTTCAGTGTGAAGCAGTCGACTGCATGTCGTAGCTTTGTGAGCAGCCAACGGAGCTGGAAAGGTCGCTCGGCGCGAGTCGACGTGCTCCAGCGCGGCGGCCGAAACTGGGAAGCAGACGTGACGATTGCCCAGCGCTTGCAAAGACGCCAAATGTGCCGCATCAATAAACACAAGCCATCGGTAAACAATTTGACTTGATCACTCACGCGGCAGTTTGTCCAGAATATTAGACTGGACTTGCAATGGAAACCGATGAAAGCATTAAAGTGTGGTGAAATGGCGGATAAAGAGATATTGGCACGAAAAAGCAGTGCAGAAAGAGTGAGTGGGTGAACTCCAGCTGGCGCGTTTCTCCACACTGAAATCTTTATAAACTGGATTACAAAGTCAGACTCATCGAAGCATAGAGTGCTTCTTCTTCCACGTAATGGCACATATTTGCCTCCAACTCGCGGCTGTAACATCCACAGTCCTGCCATAAATCACACGTGTTAAAAATTATCTAAGTGAGGAAGTTGAGCAGCAAACAGACCTCAGGGTAAATGATTAGCAGCCTTTAAATCCCAAACCACATTAAATTATCTCCCAACTGGCCCCAATTCCTACACCAGGAAGGAGTTGGTCCAATCACGCATGACACCCAAATACGAGCTACAATTAAGTCATAAGAGCAATAAAATAATGTCCTCATGAGGGAGTCGAAAGTAGAGCTGCAGAACAGCAGCTACACTCCATGTGTATCCAGCTAATTAAAGCCCGATTACAGCGTAATTCATCTTAGTTGCAGATCCATTTTTATCACTCCACAAGCACAGGATTTAAATATGGAACAAACAAGTTCATGACCTGAATTCCCGCAGTTTAAGTGGGGAAGAGTTTGTGGAAGACTGAGCAACTTTGATGCGTTTCACTTTTGCTGACGACGGACAAACTGCGATGCAAACACAATCAGCAAATACGACGGCGACGGTGTGACCGAGCAGACAAGCTAATTATTGCAGCTCAACCTCGCCGTGAACGGGTGACACGGAAACGCTCAAGAGCATAATGCTGAAACAAGCACAACTTCCCATGAGCTGGGACATCCTTGTGTGTGTGTGTATGTGTGTTTTTTGGATCAATTATGCCATTTCTTCAGCCTGGCTCATGCCAGACTGCATCTTAATCTCATATGAGATTGAGTAGGAGTCTGAAAAGGGCGTAATCCCCTCACACATACAAGAGGCGTGACCAGCAACCAATCCGAAAAATTACCTAGGTGCGTTGTTCTCAAAATATTATACCAAATACCACCTGCTTGTTGTATTTTTTTATAGGAGCGATGGTGATCTCACGAAGGCACCCGACGACTTTTCCGCAGCAGACGCGCAAGAGCCAAATAGACGAACAGCTGCTATTTGGTGGCCGCCAAGTTGGAAAGCCACAGAAGCTGCTCGATGTCGCGTCCCTGTCGCATCGTCATCGTGTTAAGTCTGCCTCTGGTTCAGCGGAGGGTAAAAAAAAAACCTGTTTATGTTTGGTTCCACTTTTTTTTTTAGGAGATTCTGAAGTTGTGTGTGCAGAGCAAAATCAAATCCCTGGCAGATTTGGCTGAGAACTTGGCGTTCTCATTAAAAGCAGAGTTGACCATGTGTCGAATTGCATTGCATTAACGTGTTTCCCAGTGGTATGGAGGTTATAAAGTCCCAGTTACACGTACAGGAAGTTAAGACCGGAGTCCCGATTCAAAATCCTCACAATTCAAGATGGCTGCTCTGAGCATAAAGTTGTAGCTTTTACTGTTTAATATATAATAAACACGTTTTTTTGTTTTGTTTTTTGTGGAAGACAGTACCGTCCTACTGGTGCCTGTTGACATTTCGCTTTATGTGCGAATATACGGTGTGATGTGTATCAAGATAGCAAGATTAGCTTGCTAGTTAGCTTGCTGTAACACTCACCACCAGATAATTAGCCTTCCTTAGTGGAAACTGGGTGTGATGTCATTCCCAGTTCTGTCTTCCATCATTTTACCACTTATGTATTTTGTGTGTACAATGTAATACTGACCTACTGTTGCAAAACAAACTACACTCACTGTGGAAACTGGAACTGTTGTGACGTCTTTCCCGATTTCGAATTACAAGGCAACCAGAACGCACTGTTCTTTTTCAGCACTTCCGTCTTTATTATGAGTGCAGTTCATTGTACGCTCAGTACTGTGGTGGCTAATGGTGTCTGAGAACACTGTGCACTGCTGTTTTAATGTAAAGTGACCACTTTAACTTGCCATTACCAAACCGAGCTGTAGCGCTAACATTAACCAGCAAATATAATTCGCCGCCCTCTGTGGAAAGTGGACTGAGCTTGCACGACTTTATTCTCAGTTCCAACTATCAAGGCAATTGCAACACAGCGTTAACATGAGCCGTGAAAATGACACACACCACGTGTCCTGCACAATGTAGGCACTTATCGGCTGCGTAACATCCGACCCTTTTCTTAAACATATAATAATTTTACACATATTACTTGGACAAAACAAAACCTCCTTATGCTCAAAAGGGGGGAAAATAGCGATTTAAAAGGAACTAATTTTTACAGTCGAGGTCATTAACTGTGATCAAGCGTTACAGTCTGTACTTCCACTTTTCCTCTTCATCATGAAAAGCGCTCGTTATCCACTCAGCGTTCGCACCGACGTCGCAGTCTGCTCCGTCCCGCAAACCGGGGGAATAAAACAGTTTGTTTTCATTTTCATTTTATCTCTTGTCGTGGCTCTGTTCTACACGCGCTGGCAAATCTAATCAACGGAAACTTTTTTTTGTCATAAATAATATGCACAAACGCACACATGGTGTTTGATGGCGGCGTCGGCGGCAGCGGCAGACAGGGTTTTATGACTGAGCTGCTGCTGCTTTGTTCATAAATCACCATACAACGCTGTAATTAGTACACGCTGCGTTGACCCTGATTGATAGCTGACAGGAACACAATCACTCAGCTACAAGTCGTGGCGAGTGTGCATATAGATTAACGTATAGACGACGGGGCAGAGAGTGTAGAATCTGTGCTACTTTATTTTCAAACTAAATAATATTTGATCAATAACAGGTGCAGAATATGTGTGTGTGTGTGTGTGTGTTTTCCAGTCGTGTTGTCTCCTAATTGGAAACTATGTAAAACTAACAGAACGAGCGACGGCTAAACAGACAGGCCTCATTAAAACAAATGGGGAAGTTCTGCTCGTCTACGCAACATGCTTGGGATTAGCATGACAACAACCCGAGAGAGAGAGAGAGAGAGAGAGAGAGAGAGCGCTTGTTATTGATCAGAGCCAGGGTGGAGCTCCACAGAGATGAGGTCAGAGGAGATACATTATCTTAATGTACTCCTCTCACTTAATGGTCCACATGGTACAGCCACACACATGCTGTAAGCATGTGTGTACACATGTATGTACACTGTTGACATGCATCCATGCTGTAAATGATATAAACGCCTATGCGCCGCCATTCACTCAACATGCAACTACAGCTACACAGCCATTTATAACTAAACAAAACAAGAATGACCAATTACAGCAAATACTGCTTGGTCTTCCCCCCTTTAGCGGGCGTCACAGTGGCTCATCTTGTCCTGTCCCTAGCTTGTGTCCATTTCTGTTCCACCGACTGTCCTCATGTCCCCCTGTCCACCCTTCACAAACATCACACGACCAAACCGCTGCAAGCGCCAACATTTTTTTATCTGGAAATGCAGAATGATAACAGCATTGATTTAAAGCCGTGGTTCCCACCGTGGGGTCAGAGCTTTCTCTGCTCTGAGGTTGCGAGGTTATGAAGTTATTATTATTAAAAATGTGTGCATATTACATTTAGAAAATCTCAAATCAGAACTCAGCATCACCCAAATTAAAACTCAAAAGAAAACAGTTGCTGTTGCTGCTGCTTAGTTTTGCATCGAAACGTTCACTTCAATTCTTCTGTTGTGTGTGCATGGACAGGGGTGCAGGTTGGGGTGGGGGTGGCTGGGTTGTAATTGGGAACCACTGATTTAAAAAGGAAGCCAATACTGCCACCGTCTCAGAGATGAAATCACAGTTTCTTTGTCAAACATGTCCTCATCCATCCACGCTCTGGCATGTGGACGCCCCCCAAAAATCTGTGAACACGCCGACCATGCGCACCCCCAGCGAGGACTATATTATGTTGGAAAGGATTAGAATTAGGTGGGATTAGGTAAACATGTGTGGAATGTAGGCGCTGTGCACACCCTCAGTCACAGACACAGAGGGTTATCAACATTTTGACTCTTTCGTTGATATGATATTGAATTGTAACCATGAGACACCGCTAAATTAAATTTAATTTTATTTTTAATGTACAGTATTTGGCAGGAAGCAGCCACTTCCTGTTGTTTCTTCCATTTCCCCAGCAAAGAGTGTGAAAACAGTTTCTGTTCCTCGTCTCGTCCTCCGTACACACTACTCCATAAAACCGCAGACTTTCGTATCTATTTCTTTGGAACAAACGAGACATGGCAGGTTTATTATGAGCCGTGAAGCTGCTGGTGGGACGGATCCAGGTTTTCGCAGTTTGCCCTCGTTTCCAGTCGCGATGCTAAACTGAGCTGAGGGTTGCAGCTTCATATTTACAGTATGAACATCCGTGGCGGCCTGTTCATAAACACGTGTGACAGGCCCCATTGTCTGGCCCATTGTCACACACACACACACACACACACACCCACGGTCGATTCAGGCTCTTTTATGCACAGAAAACCTGCCGAAATAAACCACTCAAGACGTTCACATGCTCAAAAAAACGACATCAAGCTTTGCGTGCACACATTACACACACCGGCGCACATCAATCTATTGACACGTCGTGAGCAGGGAACAAGAAATCTACTTGTGAGGAGGTTAAAACTCCAGAATTAGCAGTTTGCCTGCTGACGCATCTGCTCCCACCTGGCTGCCACCTTGATGTGACGGCGGAGGGGAGAGGTTGAGGTGTGTGTGTGGGTGTGTGGGTGTGGGTGTGTGCAGCTTGTCAGGGTGATAGATTATACGTCGGCATATATGACAGATCGCTGTGAGCAACGGCGGCGGCAGCAGATTCGCCAGGGAGCAGCATCTCATCTCAGATGCAACAATAATATTTACATAGCCAGCCTGAAATGAGGGCATCAGTGAGGCTGACAGGAGGGTAAATCGAACCAAATTGAGTGAGAGAAAGAGAGAGAGAGGGAGATGGACAGAGAGAGAGAGAGAGAGAGAGGGAAGGAAAGCGGAAAATGAGGCGAGGAAACGGAATGGCAAAGCATTCTCCTCGGTGTACGTCACCGTCTGTGTAAATGTGCGATTAGGTGACAGTTTTTCTTGGTTGTGTGTCGGCTTCAAATATAGTAACGCACACATTTCAGTGGGCATAACTGTGCTCCTTTTGTTTCCTATGTGGGTGTGCAGCACAAATGACTGGAGTTTTACTTTTTGGGAACACAACTTTTCTGGGTTGTGTTGTGTTGTGTTGTGTTGTGTTGTGTTGTGTTGTGTTGTGTTGTGTTGTGTTGTGTTGTGTTGTGTTGTGTTGTGTTGTGTTGTGTTGTGTTGTGTTGTGTTGTGTTGTGTTGTGTTGTGTTGTGTTGTGTTGTGTTGTGTTGTGTTGTGAGTAGGCGTGTGCTCTCAGCGAAACATGGAACCAAGGCCTTGTTTAGACTGCAGCAAATCAGATATTTAAGCATATCCAGATTGTATCGAGCTCCATTTATTGGCATTATCTGGACTCCTGAAAGAAACACATCCAAGATCCGACTGGCACAAACAGGCACAGATGTCTGTCATCCATGTGGTTAGACTATGTCAATATGGATACACACAAATTAGATCTGATCACTTGCAATATATAATGGTAACAGTTGGTCAGGAACACCAGACTCTGATCGGGTATGCTTACAAAGGCCTATGTTGCATGGGGTCGTACCATCGAGCTCAATAATCTGAACTCCTGTACTTGAAGCCTGGAGATTGTCAACGTGGCTGGCACCGTGTTGACACCAGTCATTTGAAATCAAAGCGAGACAGGACGAGTGACAGGAGCAACGACAGCAAGACAGACAGCGAGCGGCGCTACACTTCAGTGAGACGGAAGCATCTGCACCTGATGTTTGCTAATCGAACGCATCACAGTCCCCACATCAAATGTGTCTATGTATCACAAACTTACACACACACACACACACACACACACACACACACACACACAGCAACCGCAAAAATAAACACAAATTCCTGCAGCGTGTCGAGCACAAACAGGCGCCATCGTCAATTAAATACAAACACTTTCCGAAGCATTTTCCAAACTGTCAAGAAACTAAATTTGCGCCTAAGGGAGGCCTTTGTTGATACTTTAAACTGGGAAATAACAACTTTACTATCTTTAGTCATGTGATGACAGCTCTGAAGCTGAACATGTCAAAAAAAAAATAACAATAATAATAATAATGAACAGCTACATAAATCACTAAACTTGTTTTTATCCTGGAAGTAGCTATGACATCATCCTCACGAGTGCTTGTTGTTGCCAGGCGGCGTCTTCGAACACTTCCTGTGCTCCTAAACCGTGAATGTCAACTCTCTATAGTTAAGAAAGGTTAGGTTCAACAAAAGAAGGAAATCATGTGCCGACGTGGTGGCACTGGTGAACCTCGGAAAAGACGTGTGTGTGTGTGTGTGTGTGTGTGTGTGTGTGATCGGACGATGACGGCGCTCCTGAAGGATCCAGTTGGTGGTTGTTCTGGAGAAGATGGCATGAATGCAGCTTACTGAAGTTTAAGTGGTACCAGTGTAGTTCAGCTCACCACAGTATGGTTTGGAACGGTGAACCCTGATCTGGTTTCTCCAAAAGTCCTGTGCAGACTTCTGCAAGTCCTGCTGCTACTGATTCAGTGATGTTTGTGATCTATATTTCCACTGTGGGTCATGTTTATCCATCTCATCCATCGTCTGCTGCTCCGTCCTCCCCATGAGGGTCGTGGGGCAGCTGACGTGAGGGCGCGGTTGTCACGAAACTGCCATGACGTTGTTTTATACACGACTCAAACACACAAACTAATGACTTGTAAAGCCGCCGTTTTCGATGTAATCATTAGAATCAGTTAATCGCTCGGTTGGTTTCTTGTGTCGAACGTCGCGCTTGTGACTCTTCCAGGGACGACACTCTCTGACCAATCATCGCCTCACCAGAGCAAGCACATAAAAGGAAGCACCAGGTGCCAACGAGTTATTTTGGTATCCTTCACGACTTTCCCCAGTCGAAACACCGGTAATTGTGTAATGCACCAAACTGAACTGCAGCACTTGGTGTAAACCGAGTTCTTTACAGACCATCAGCTCTTCTGAGCGGCTCTGCGTTTGTCTACAGCCGGTGACAACACAATCTCTGCGGCTATGATCCTATTACGAGGTTGATTTCAATTTTCTTCAGCTGTACGATCGTAAATGACAGCGAAAATTACAGTCATTATTCCTCCGATATTAATCATTGGTGGAAATGTGCAATGATGAAATATGACCGCTCAATCCTAAGTATGATATAATGCCCCTGTATTGGCCACGTCTTCATTAACCAGTTGAGTAATCTGACATGTCATCCTGTTCATATAAAATACAGCGGATAGGTTTTCACTAAACACGCCGTCATCCAGGTCTTTCCCTCCAGTATTTGGCATCTTTTCCACTTTGCTCTCAGCTGATGTTCAGTACACTTTTTCTCTGAAGTGCACATTCGGAGCAGCGATGGCAGCGTCCTGACTGCGTCCTGACTGCTTCTGCCTTTAGGACACCTGTAGGACCTTCAACATTGACTTTTAGCTCGGGCAACAGGATACAAGACGGTAAAAAGCTACTGCGCGGTAAAGGATTCAACTGAGATGCAAGAGATGTAAGTGCCACAGGTTTTCACACGATTCCACAGCACTAAAAACAGTTGACAACGAATTTCATAGCTACGGATCGACCCGTTTTTTCATTCCTGGGGTGACAAAAACGGGTTTAATGTGGACAAAGGTTCGAAACTGTGAGGAGAAAAACTGCTTTCGAATGCGGTGTATTACGATGTAGACATAATCAGGGGAGGAAGAAGATAGAGAAGTACGCAAGCAAAACAAAGAGTGAAAGAAAGGGGGGGAGGGAGGGAGGGGAAAGACAGGATGGAGATTTGAAAATAGCACAAGGACAGAGGAGAGTAGTGTAAAATGAAAAGGGAAGTGAAGTGAGCAGAGGAAAAGTAGAATGAGATAGTAAAAGAGGGAGATAAGCGACAGGAGGATTGGCACGAAAACCGGCACCGCGGAGAGACACGAGAGGGGCAGATTGCCAATTTCATTTTCACCGGTAATCATTCCCGCTAAGACTTCTTAGAGCAGAGCAGGAGACGCATTCTCTCTCCATTTATATTGCTCTCATTTTCTCCTTTTCTTCTTTCGGGCCCGGGTTATTCTCGCCATGTTTCGCAGCCGGTCTGCCAGGCTGCCAGCCAAGCCAACTCAACCCTCACCCTCACCCTCCCCTCCCCTCCCCTCACCCCCCTCCCCCAATAAGCCTCAGCGACTACACCGAGGCTGCTGCTGCTGTGGGGATGAATATCAACGACACAACCAATCAATGGCAGCCAAACCCCTGCAGAGCTGCGAGTGTGAGCGTGTGTGAGAGTCTCTGTGTGTGTGTGTGTGTGTGTTTCCAAACACAGAGTCCGGAAAACAAGGCAAATATTCACAGTATGTAAAACACTGAGACCTGTCGAGGCTTTCATATCACGACTAAAAAGGGGAATATGTCATTTTCCCGTGTTAGATTAAAGATATAAAGATAATATCCAGCAAGTGTTAGAATTAAGAATTAAAGGCTAGTCCATGATACTACACACACACAATCTATGATGACAATGATATCACAACGCACTGATTCTGTGATAACTGGCATATTGCGAGGCTATAAATAACTGTTTTAGAGAAGCAGACACAAGGACGCAGTTTGGAAGATTTATGTACTAGTTTGACCGCTGCTCAACGTTGTCGCGGAACCAAATACGGGTTCATGTGTCACTCCGTTTCTGCCTAATCAGACCGAGGGCGCTGTTTGGTCCACTTTAAATGCACCAGAGTTTGTGTCCTCTGATGGTCCGCTTCGTTTGGGCAGGTGTGAACGCTCACGTGAACTCTGGTGTGGTTTGTTAACAGTGGGAAACGCAAATGGTCGATCCAGCGAACCAAAAGAGGAAGCGAGGATAGCTCACTGCCTCGCCTGCTGCTCATACTGGGCTTGTGAAAAAAAACACCAAAATAAAAACAGTGGTGAACAAGGAAGGCTGAAGGTGATGGATGTTCAGTCCTGGCCAATCGATAAGCCGGGTTTCCTTCTTCCTCATGTTTTTTTTTCCTTCCTGGTCAGCTGTTTTAACTGCGTGACATTGTCCAGGTGCTTTGGTCCACTTCCAAAAGTGCGAGGTGTCGAGGGGGAACCAAAACAAATGAATTCCAACCGGACTACCATGGTGTGAAAGTGCCCTAAAATCCACGGACGGCAGGCGAAACCATAGCAAAATTGATGCACCTTCAAAACTGAAAAGTGTGGATTTAGCCTGAGAGAAACATCTCCCTGACCCAGCGCTCTAAATCAATGATATCTTTTTGAATATAAAAGCTGTGTTTTTTTAACTCCAGGATTCCACGGACAGCTTTTTAACCGAGTATCACCTCAACGCAGTCTCCTCAAACACGGAGGCGGATACCCTGAAGACGAGCTCAACAGATGAATACAGTCTGAGACAAGAGTTAAAGCCTTCAGACGGACTGCATTCACACTGACCGGTGTTTGAAGCGCAGAAACGGGAGAAAAGCGAATCCTTTTGAAGCAGAGAGGAGAACAGATGAGCAGAGCTGCTGCTGCACAAACACTGAGCGGAACCAGTTCAGCGGTTTAAATATGTACAATGAAGAGCAGGTGTAGTGAGCAGCACATATCAAATAAAAGCCTACAACAGCACAGGATGACACTCGGAGCCACTGCGAGACAAAAAGCTATTAATAAGAGTGACACCGACACCTCCGTTCACAGAGCAGGAGGATGTTTTCACAAAAGATTTTGAGAGCAGAAAAATGGAGGTCAAAGCAAGAATCAGAACTCCTTACTGCAGTTTGCAACAAGGTACCGCACATAGATAATATTTTATGGACTGATGAGACGAAGATTCACCTCTAACATAGTGACGGAAAAGTCCCAAAAACGGACCTGGAGCTGGACGGTGCAGTGGCTGCTTCTTGAACGAGGCTTGCTAATCTTCCATTTGCAGAGAAATGCATCCCAGTGTCATCACACGGGAAGACAATGATCCAACGCAAAAGGTTTTTAGAAAAAGGGAGAAAAGAGGATCCTGAAGGCAACAGAGCAGCGTTTCACCTCCTGAAGAAACCGACAAGAACGAGGCCGCAGAAAAACCATCACAAACGAAGAACTAGAACTTACTTCACTAAAAGAACTAGAGGGAAAAACACTGTGAACCAGTTTCTTTACTGAAGCTCACCTCATGCAGGTGTTTGACACCAGATATGCTTTTTCTAGACGTAAATGGAGAGAAACTGAATCTGTAATTCTGACCTAAATATCTTCGGAGTCAAACAGAGCACAGACAAATGTTTTTTTGTTCTCTTCTAATGGATCTGGAGTTTCCTCTTGGAGGATAATTGAGCCGATTTATGGCCCCCATTCTCCGCAGCCAAAAACACTGTGGGCACGTTAAGTGTGAGATGTTCAGTCACATTTTTTTGGTCATTTAGAGCTTTAAACTGCAAGTATAAACATGTCGGATATGTATCAGGGAGAGTGTGATGTAAGACTGGGACAACGGAAAGACCCAGCAGCCAATCAGGGTGAGGTTGCAGCGTCAGCTGAGCAACTGTCTGACAGAGCTGACACACTACGTGTTTGCTTTTATTCTGAAGTCAGGCGACGATGGATCAGTGGTAGAGCGAGTTGTCTTTCAGCTGGAAGGTTTCCCAACACCGTTAGTTCAAGACAGAAAATTGAATATAAATGCAGATTGCGAGAGTCTCTAGGAGATCCAATGTGGTCCAAAGGATCCAGAAGATTGCTGGAATTGTCACTAGAAATTAAGGATGAGCCGATATGATGTTAGTCATCAGTCCAATACTGGAAATAGAAAATGTCACGTAATCAAAAAAAGCGATAAACATCATGTGTGTGAGTGTAAATTTGTAAAAACGTGTTGGATTGAAGGCAGTGATGTCAGTATCAGATATGAAAAAGTTAGTATTGAGATAGATTTCATACGACGGTCAAGTGTGTGATCTGAAATGGTGACAAACGGGAACATTTCACAGCAGATGGATAAACATTTGGAGTTCAAATCATCCAAGATAACATTTATGTTGACGTTTCCCGGCAAAATTGCCCTTTTTAATTTGCTAAAAGGAAATTTTTTAAGCACAGGAAGAGATTTAAAGACGAAGACGAAACAAGAGGCGAGTTCCGAGTGAGGTGAGGAAAACTAATATGATGAATTGATTGATGTAAAGGAGGAGGAGGAAGTGGAGTCAGGGACGGAGAGGATATGAATGGCTTATGAGAGGAGGGAGAGTGACTGTTAAACAGCGGAGGAGAACACCAGAAAGTGGGGAGCCGAAGTGATGAATGGCAAATAAAGGAGAGGAGGCGATGATTAGGAGGAAAGGTGAGAGGAAAGGGGAAGAATAACAAAGAGAACGAGGGGAGAGGAGATGAATGCCAAAGCAAGAGAAGAAGAAGAAAAGAGAAGAGAGTGACATGTACAGAAAGACTCCGATGATGAACTGCATATGAAATGAAAAAAACGGGGAGGAAATGAAATGACAAAGTGACACGGAGAGGTAAGAACAGAAGTTTATGACACATGGAGCGGAGGAGAGAAGTGATTACACTAAACAAGCCCGAGGCCTGACAGTGAGTCGTGCTGTGCTCTGTTGCCCATATAAGGTAATGGAATGTGTAAACGCAGCTTCTGGTGTAACCTGCATTGATCTGACATTAGGCAACTCAGGAAAACCACACGTTCGACAGTGGACTGCGGTACTCTGTTTTCCTCTCACCACCGGTGTGTCTCTAGATAACAAACAGGAAACAATGTCAGGGCGTCACTGTTTGTAAGAAATAAGCACTTAAGACAAATGACTCAGTGGAGGCGTTGGCGTCATGTGTGAACTTGGTGTTTAATGAAAACTTGCCCAAACTGTCCAACTGAACAATGTTTTTATCATAATAATAATAATACATGAGGTTATATTTACCACATCATTATTAAAGTCAACATTTAATGATATATTTATGCTTGCCTGGTGTTTTAATCACATTATTTTGATTCTATGAATATGTTATATACTGTTTTTGTCATTCATTTGAATCATTTTGTCTCATAAATGTTTTTTTTTGTGAACTATGTATCAAAACACACGCTTTTACTTTGAAAGGGTGTGCAATAGGATCATAATCAAGATGTAATTTTAATTTCTATTTACTAAAATCATGACCAGACTAGAAGTTCACTGGGCCCTCAGGTCGTTTTGAGTTTGAGGCCCCTGCACCAGGGTACTGAATATTACACACACACACATTTAGCAGAGCTGAGAAGACATGAGCCTGTTATAAAGGCTTAACAACGTAATCAAGACCAAACAGCAGAGGATTTGTTGCCGATAATTGACGTCATATCCCGGTGATGTTGTGATGTTGTGAGGAAGAATCCCAAATGTTGTCACACTGATGTGCACGTCTGCAGATGTGTAAATAATGAAATAATTATTTTGGTTCTGTAACATACAACATCACGCGGATGATATTTAAAAGGTTGTTTTTAAATCAAATAAATGAACAGTAAGTCGTCAAAGTTGTGAGTTAGCTTTAAGGACAAATATAAAACATTCTTTTTCATTATACTTTATTCAGAGCTTTTCTATCACACGGCAGAGTACACACAAAAACAATAGGCTACTGCTATCATCATCATCATCATCACCATCGACACAACATCTCATCCGACGCAAACACAATTTCTCCCTCAAGGGAAAAAAGCAATAGCGGCCCAGTGAGGAGTACAGCGGCAAGTAAAACATAGATCTAAATGTAAAATACGCCGACGTTGAGCGACACAGGAAACATTTCCAATCACAGGTGGTGAACAGATTACCTCCCTTCAGCAGGAGCGACGTGGCGACGACCCGTTTTCACGCGCCGCAGGAAATGGCATAGATATCTCTACGTACGCGTAGCATGCAGCTGTGCATGTTGTTAATGCAACAAACAACACGTGTGTGTGTGTGTGTGTGTTTGTCTGCATGTGTGTGTCCACGTGTCGACATCCATCCCTGTGTGCATTTCGGGGGACAGACTTGATTAATCACAGTTCTCATTAATCAAAACTGACTCGTAGCTTTAATCTCACTGCTGCTGCGAGCTTTTTAATAACACAATCATTTATTGGATTAATTACCAGCTGCTGTCTGTTCCATTCTTCCTTAATTCTTCCTCTTTGTCCCGCCTTGTTCCAAATTTGGCACCGGGCTAATTAATTTTGAGTGCAGATGCCATTTTGAGCGTAGCCACGTTTTTAATTCCCACTGACCTGTGTGGCGCTGCCCGGAGGGGGGGGGGGGGGCATTGCAGCTTTATGAAACACAGATGGAAGTTTGAGCGTTGGAACTCCACTTCAAGTTCAAACTATACAGACTAGAAGTGCAGCAGACTGTATCTGCATCTAGTGTGGCTCAAAGGGGGAAAAGCAACTGGTACGAGTGGTGGTTTTCACAGAATTTCAAAATAAAAGTGTCTGTGTTGCTATGGATAGATTTTTTACACAAAATTACAGTGAACCCTCATGTGGAGGATAAAGCAGCAGAAGATGAGTGAGTGATGCAAAATGAACTTGATATTAAGTGGTGGGCCAGTTTGAGACCTCTGGTTTAAAGTACTACTACTATAAAGCATCAATATTAACCATATCCATTTCTAGCACGTACATGTGTGTGTGTTTTTCAGTGGTTTTCTGTGGCAGATCAGAACAGCAGGTGTTAAGTCAGTAGTCAGCGACGACACACTCCATCATTCACACGTCTCTGAAGTGACGAATCCTGGCATGCATGCAAATACGTATCCAGAGACACACACACACACACACTCATGCAGACTCTGACACAGACACACAGACATTCTGCAAAATGCCCACACATCACTGCCTGCAGAGAGAGAGGAAAAGACAGGAGCTGAGAGAGATGACATGGGAAAAGACTTTAAAAAACAGCTTTTATCTGTTTTCTGCAAGAAGAGACTGAGACTGGATAGCTGTCAAGCGGGGGGGGGGGGAGCTGCCACTGAGTAGTTCCACTGAGAGTGACTGAGTGCAGTTACCACATGTGCGAGGCAGGGAATCGCTGTGCTGAAGAAGCAGCTCCGGGATCAAGTGCACTTGGACGTGTGGAGGGAGGAAGGGAGAAAAAAAAAAAAAAAGGCGTCCACACACGTGACCGCCGTCCATCAGCCGCTCCAAACGCACCAGTGGTCACAGTGTGGGAATAAAACATGAGCTGAAAAGTGAAGGAGAGGACGGAGTGCACGCAGGCGAGGTGAGGAGCCTTTGACACGTTCACAATCATCCCGTCCTTCTCCAACTGTCATTTCAGGAGGGGGGAGAGAAAGAAAACACCAGTGGGAGTCTGAGAGTTGTCACAGGGCACTAACCTTTGCATCTCTGTCAGTATGTTTACATGACGTTGGGAAAAAATCTATTTATTGTGTTAGTCTGACAAAAACTGGACTGGTAGTCCGACTGAAAGTGTGCAACATCGAATTTCTCAAAGTCAGACTATGAACCAAACCTTTTGAATAACGTATTCCTCCTCTTCGCCTGAGGCGGCGCTGCATTGAGAATGACTGAAGGAGAAGACGAGACAAAAAAAACTATCTTCTATTGTTTTAATGCTGGACAACTTCTGCTTCATCATCAAATCCTATCGTTTTATATGAACATACGACACATACACGCTACAACAATGGGCTCAGAGATTTCTCCCGGCTATCGTTCTACACACGCGTATGTTTTGTTGTACCCACAATGCCCTGCTGTTGTAGTCCACTTGCTGCGTTTGGTTTACTTGAAGCGAAGCGAGACCTCCGTTTTAGAGTTTGGTTGCTAGGGAACTTGAAATTAAGAAGGACTGGTGTGAATGCACCCTAACAGACCTGGATTATCTGTTATTTGGGTTGTCAAAGAGTTAAATTACTCTTACATGTAAATGATAAACTGGACCCAAAATGGCCCAGGCACTCTGCAAATGTTCACTGGTTTCAGCACCCGACACAGACGATGTAAATAAGAAGAAGACAACAACAAGAATACCACACCTGTGTATTTTTCGACCAACAAGTAAGAGTGAATTTGTGCTCCGTCAGCTTAAAAGTGAACAAACGGTAGAAAGACACAGATTGGTGCTTGAACTCGCCGCCAGCTAAAGTTTCTTTGGTCCGTGACATAACAGGTCAAGCAAAAAAGTTTGTGAAGTGAAGTCAGACACACTCGCGCTTGCATACGGGGACAAAGACAATTAACTGGCGAATTCAAGCTACAACCGCAGTCGAGCTACAACGGAGTGAAACCAAGGGGGGAAACAGAGAAAGAATAGGAAACCAAGAATAGAAGCAACAGGATGACAGCTCGGCCAGATCTGTCAAGTCAAACACACAGTGAAACCCAAGCCCTAAATTGCTCCAGGATACAGCGAGCAAATGGTTCTCTCTCTGCATCACCTGGCTACACCCAGGCCTCCACACACCACACCACACTGCACTGCACTAATTGGCCTTTACCCCTTTGTGCCAATCGGGTGTCGTCTTCATAAAGGACGTATTTAATAGCCACAATCATTTCAGAGAAACTGCATTGTAATGGAGTGATAACAAGCTCGTTTCAGTGTGCTGAACACTGAACCTGAAACACCTTAGTTACTTTTATCTTTATTTCCCCGAAGCATCGAGATCAAACAATGTGTACCATGTATTGTGTTATAAGATGAATGGAGTCTCACGCTGGAGGATAGGAAATCAATTAAAAGTTAAAGTAGCTTTGTTTCAGAATGGATCGATAATTCCATAATAACCTTTCAGCGTAATGTAAATCAATCGATCTGAAAGAGAACAACATGGCTGCACGTCCTCAGGGCTCCATTCAAGGACTGCATGAATTTAAGTACAGGAAGCGTGGACTATTCACAGATCAGAGAGAGAGGTGGGAGAGGTCTTTTTATTATTATTTATTATTAGAGATGAAATCTGTCGATTATTTTCTCGATGAATCGTTTGGTCCATAAAATGTCAGAAAACCTTAAAAAATGTTGATCAGTGTTCGTCGAACCTGGAAATGACGATGTTCACAAACCAAAATAATTAACTTTTAATGATTTCTTTGTTATCCAGCAAAGAAAATATTCACATTTAAGAAGCTCAAACAATCGGAAATCTTCTTAATCATGAAAAAAGCTTCAAACCGATGAATCGATTATCAAAATAGTGGTCGATCAATTGTTTCACCTCTAGACATTTTACAGGTTTATTAAAATAAACATGTGATAATATCAGCAGAGAACTTCATCTGCCACGTCATGATATGGACGCATCTGCCTGAGCTCATCTGATGAATGAAGCTCAGCCAAAAAGGGGAGTGGTCATTCCCTGCTGTGGCCTCAGTCCGATTCTCAACAGATCATCATATTCCAAAAGAGAAGCAGGATGGCGACATTTGAAGAAATGTGAAATCCCTCTCAATCCTTGAGCTCGTAGCTCTGAGACGGTCACGCCCTCCCCTGACTTTCCCCTAGTTCCAGCCTCCGAGTCTTTGGTCGGAACAAATGATGTTCCAAACGAGCTCATTATCAAGCTCGCCTGCACGATGCCTTTCATACTGGGGAGAGAAAATTCAATTCCAAACCTATTCAACTTGTCACTTCAGACACCGTCACTTTGTACATTAACCAGTCAGAAATGTAGGCGCTCACTGCAGAGACACCCAGTGTGTCAAGGTAAGCGGCTCACTGGAAAGAGGATCGGACACACATGAAAGAGCAGCGCACATCTCATTAGCACCCTATTCTCTCTGTCCAGCCGCTAACTGGGCAGGCGGTCTGCCACCCGTCAGGACAAGTGCATGCTGGGAAAGCGAGAAACAGTCGGGGCATATCTTTTCTCCCCACCCCCACCACCCCCCGAACGCACCCCTGAGGATTAAGAAATCATCCTTCCATTTCCAAACACCCAACGCCTGGAAATAGACTCCAGGATGTGGAGGCGGAGAGGTCAGAGACCCAGGCGAATAAGTCATTTTCTATTTCCAAATCAAAACTCTTTAGGTAATGGATTTTTTTTTTTTTTCCTTAAGCACAAACACCAAGAGAGGGAGGAGGCTCGCTCACAGAAAAACTCACCTTCAGCTCACGTTGAACAATGAATTGTTTTTAAATCAAATTTGAAACTGGGGCTGCTCGATTGTGGGAGAAATACTAATCACGATTATTTGGGCTCAAAATTGATTGAATCACGATTATTTCAGACGATTGTGACGTTCGGTCAACGGATTCACAGCCAACCAATCAGAAGGAGTGTTGTTGTTGGCCGACGCCCTCTTAATGTTAATGTTAAGAAAAAAGACAAAATGAGAAAACGTAGCAACAGCTCCGTTTCATTGCATTGCGCTTGACGTGCCTGGGTGAGTTATAATTCGCATTCCGAATTATTCGCACTTTCGTCCCGCCCGCTGTGCAAAGACCTTTAGAACTACACATGCTTTCACGTCAGAGTCTCTAAAAGTCTCTAATAACATCAGGAAACGTCACTAGATTTGACGCTAGTCGTTTTTTTGAAAAAGAGTCGCTAGAGTCTGAATACTCGCTAAATATTAGCGGGAAAAGTCGCTAAGTTGGCAACACAGGAGGTCAGACACCATTAAAGGTGTTATTTTCAGAATAAAGCCCCCGTTTTGTAATAATTGATTTGCTTGGATTATTTTGTTTTTTGTGGCCATAATCGTAACTGAAACACAATTTTCGATTAATTAGCCCCATTTAAAACAGCTCGAATAGCAAAAGTTGAAATTTAGGACATATGTATTGTATATTATAGTCTCCTAGATTCCACGTGAATGCTTCACTAAGCACGGTTTGAAGCAGCCGCAGGTGTGCGACCGCTTTTCCGTCATTTACGAGTGGAAAAGCTGAGAAAATCGAATCTTTTCAAAACACGTCCTCCTGAGGGTGGAGTGAAAGGGCAGCTGCAGTTCACAGGGCTGAGTGGCACGGCGGCTGTCATCTGTACATGAACGTTCTGAGCCACTGAGAATGTGGTCCTTAATGATTTCTGGGGTTTTGACACGAGCCACTTAATCCCAGTGGCACTCGACTTTGATCCATAGGTAACATTTCATTTCAGCGAAGAAAAGAAAAGAGAAGAAGGACTCTTTAACGGCAGCCGTGTGAGTGTCATGCTACAAAGATACAGTAATGTATGGAGCTGACGTCACACGACCAAGGTCACGCCCTCTATGTGTGTATATACAGTCAATTTAAATATGAAGATGTTCTGGTTTCTTTGCTCCATATAACAAAGAAATCATGGAAACTGAATCATTTTGATTTGTGGACAAAACAAATTTCAAGGTTTGGGGGAAAAATCTGATCAACATTTTCTGATATTTTATGGACCAATGAAAATAAGTTGCAGCCCTAGATTTCAGTATACATCAGGTCTGGACCGTTAAAAGGATGAGATATATTCAGTTGTGTGATATAACAGTCAATCCTGGGCCAATCCAGCATCGATCACGTCCAATTTTGACGCATCTCAGGTCGGAATGAGTCGATACGATACTCGATATCGATATCAGTCCGAAACTGATACTTAAAATCACTGGAGCGGATATCGGAAGGATACAAATGTAAAAACACTCCATAAATCCTTCACTCTGCTTTAAAATGACAGAGTCATGTTGTAGGCTGCTTATTTCTTCCTCGCGGGAGAAGAATATTTGTCACTCAATTGGAGAAATAACAGCTTCACAGATTAAAAGGTCAAAAATACTTAAGTGTGTGATATCGGTACAAGGGCGGCACAAAAAAAAGGAACAAAGTGCGACAACCGTGGGTAGATTTCCGCTGCTGGTGGAGTCGCGGTT
The DNA here is from genome assembly GCF_958295425.1 of Solea solea. Taxonomy (NCBI): domain Eukaryota; kingdom Metazoa; phylum Chordata; class Actinopteri; order Pleuronectiformes; family Soleidae; genus Solea; species Solea solea. The sequence goes on along the minus strand of NC_081153.1, from coordinate 6,427,576 downwards.
GTCAGGGTAAGAAGCTCGGGAAGAGATAGAAGTACAAATGTCTGGGAGTCTATCACAGTGACACATCTTCACCTGCCAAAAACGTCTGCAGGGGTTTTTGTCACTGCAGCTAAAAGAGGGAACTTACACACACACACACACACACAGAATGGGGTCTTAAAGTTGAGGGAACAGAAACATGGTCTCAAGAGTTTCGGAACAAGACTGCACACATGAATGTTTGCAGTAATCTGAGGGGTTAGTGCACGGTAATTAGAAAAAGGAGCTAAAGAGTTCGGGGAGCAGCGGGTGACATATCACATGACACGAGGCAAAAAGAGTTTGGTGCCAAAGCAGAAAAGCAACGGCCACCACCATTTGGTCATATTACGGATTTAATGTGGAAAACCGAGCACGTAAGTGCTGTGCAATCAATGTCTCGACACCCAGCAGCTAACTTCTCCATGCAGCTGCCTCCCGACATCAAACCAGAGCTCTTATCTAAGTGAAGGAGTCATAACTTGGACATAAAAACAACATATGCTACAAGGTTTTTGTAACACAGACGTCTTCTACTCCTCAATCCACATACGTGACGCTTTCAACTCTGGCTTTGGTTCCCCCCACGGCAGCACTTGAAGAGACAGATTTCATATTCCCGTCTTCCATGCTTGTTGAACATTGGTAGATACAGTTCCTGGGTCAGCTGGTATAAAAGGAGGTGGGATATGTGGCGGAATTCACCATCTTCGGGGTTTATTATCTTTTCTATTTTAAAGTTTTTAGAGAGTCTCCAGACTGGAACTTCCCTTGCCTAGAGTATTCTACACCCAACACGTTTTTATTTCAAAGCCATTATACACTTTTAGGTAAGGTATACATAATTCCTGCCCATAAACCCTCCGACAGTGCGACAGGTTGTATCTTTAAAAACAACTAGAAATAGTCCGTCTCTTGTCTAGAAGCTCTCTAGAGCAACTGCCAGTAAAACAAATCTGTACATTATCCATAAAAACAAAATCAGATCCACATGACGACCACAAAGACGTGCAGTGGTTTCAGGGACGACAGATGTTCGCGAGGGCAATTAACAAGCGGTCGCCTAACTAATCTGTTTTTGCACTTTCATTGGGTCTAATTTAAGAAGGGGGTGGGGGGGCGTGGGTCTTGGATCCGCTCCTGCAAAACAAACCAAAGGGAAACAGCCACACATCCTGTTGGCTGACTGACAGGTATGTGTAAGTGTAAGCATGCAGGGAGCAAATAATGAAATGAGCTGTGAGAAGAGAGATTCCCCCAGGGCTCTGCAGGGAAAAAGGCAGCAGGCAATATCTCCAGTCATTTGACAATGATACACCATTGAAGAAGCAAATAGAGAATCCTGCTTTTCAAATGGAACTCTTTAATTCCATCGTGCAAAATGAAAATGTCCATTGCCGCCTGCCAAAAGGCCGGATTGTCGGGATTTGTCTGGAATACTGAATAGTTTCATGTCAAAAGAGCATCAACCTTTTTACGAAATAAAGAAAAAAAAAGATAAAGAAAAAGAAAACTCTGCTTTAGATTCATGGGAGAAAGAGGCTTTGTACAAATAGAGAGGCGACCCATAGGTTCAGATTAGAGATAGGAAAAGGTTGGGCTTTTGTTTTTGTTTTGTTTTTACAGGGGGATTGTGGTTGAAGACAACAAGTGCTGCAGCTGTCTCTTCTCAATCAACTGCGTAATTAGTGAGGGATTCAGAAGCAATTAATCAGGTTTAGCGACAGCTAAAAGGAAGAGGGAAAGAAGAGGAGGAGGAAGGAAGGAAGGAAGGAAGGAAGGAAGGAAGGATGGGGTCGACCTGGCAGTACGTCTGTGTTTGTGCGTTTGGACGCGAGTTAATTGAAAATTTAATTGGAGTAAAATCAGGACAGAGGGATTCAGCGGACGTGGAACACTGTCATGTGATGTTTTTGAGTCTGAGTTGACCCAAAATAACGTGACAGGGGAATCAAGTCGGGCTGTGACTAACGATGATTTTCACAATCGATTCATCCGATGATTGATTATATTCCTGATTAATCGAGCACTTGTTTGGTCCATGAAATGCAGAAAAATGTCAAATCAGTGTTTACCAAACCTGGGAATCATCATCATGTTGAATGGTGCAGTTTTAATGATTTCTTCCCATTCACATTTAAGAATCAGACAAATTGGAAAGCTTGTTTTAATTATTGGGAAAAAAAAACAACAACAAATCAATTACCAAAATAGACATCTGTTGGTTAAAATCACCGGATCCAATATGGGGGGGGGTTGGGAAACGCAACATCTTATGCTCTCCAAAGCTCCTAAATACCATATAAATGCTTCATTAAGCACAGACTGTTAAGATATGAAATAATAAAATAATAAAAGCAACAACAGCATTTGAACTGTGTCATGTTGTGGGCTGTTTATTTCTTCTTAATGAGAGCAGAGTACTTGTTACACAGTTGAAGCTTGGGCCGTGCTTTGGCAAGAATCTGATGAGATACAATATGTTTTTAAACGGTTGCTCATGTGTACGCGGGAAATGTGTCGGGTTGAAAGATGGTGGAAAAATGGCTCCGAGTTCCACTGAATTTCCCCAAACTTGGTGGGAAGCTGTTACAGACCAAGACGAACAAAAAAGTCAATAGTAACCATGGCCTCAACTCAACAGGAAGTCCGCCATTTAAATGTTTTCAGCATCCATTTGGTGATTTGCACCCTGCGTAGATGATCAAACTCGTCCAAACGCGTTTGTCGCATCAACATAACATTTTGTGGATTCTAAAGGGGCGTGGCCACGGCAACCATCGGCATTTTGGCGAATTTCGCCACAAAGCAGGAAGTGCCCTGTACCTTATACGGCATACATTAACCGATCGCCTCTACACTTCATACGTGACACAAGAGACCGAACACGTCTACAGACACAAACTTGACCCAACAGGAAGTCGGGCCGTTTTAATTCCATTTCTATTTTTGAACTTTTGAAAATGAAGGACAAAATTTGCCTGAGAGCCACCACTGTTTTCTATTCCACGTCTCTGCCGACGTCTCCACCAGGAAATAATCCCACATGTCAAATTTAGTCGTCACATGCCATTTGTTTTGAAAGGTTGAAACATAAAATATGTGATGCCGTTCTATTGGACGCGTGTTGCCGAGTGACCGGACAGAGACAGTAGTAAATGGGCTGTAACTCTAAATGACAGCGGTATTCTGCTCCCGTGTGCGCGTGACTCGCATGGAAATGTGTCGGCCGCTCTGCGAGAACACTCACTGCCTGTGAACACGGTGAGGACACGTGTTTGGCTCGAGTCATGCAAATGACAGGCAGCACTGTCACGCGGCACAGTCGCTTTAAAAAAAAGGTGCGAGAAGAGGCAGATTGTTCGCTGCAACACAAATCCAAAAGCTTGCTTTGGATTTCCCAGCGTTTAATTAATTCAGACACAGTCTTTTCTCTTTCCTCCGCAGGCTGATGAGCTGCTGACCTCTGCAACTTGTTGCAAAAGGGAAAAAAAAAAGCCTCACAGTCAACAAGCTCCACGGAGCAGGATGGTTATTTATGGAAGAGGAGCAGAGATTAACCGATGTGCTCTCTTTTCTGTCCTAACAACATGTGGAGTGCTTGAGTGAGGCGCCAGGTTCCTGTTTTCACTTCACAAAGACATTAGAAAAGAAACAGACTACAGCCACTAAAAAGGCTGACTTAATAAAATCTGCCCCAGTTTAAGAGTATGATGCGTTAAGAACAAGTTAATTTTAGACGGCCTTTAAGAACAGTTTGTTTTGTTTCGTTAACAGCTCACTCCCCCGCACCAAAGGACGCAGGAGTTACTGGTCTAATATTGTTCTACCTTGGAAGGTGCAGTAAATTTAAATTGCAAGTCAAATCTAGGTATTTGTCAACAGATTCTAGTGCGGGGGGGAGTAAGAGAGCTGAAAACCAAAGATTTGATTTGTTTTTTTACAGTCATGTTTTTGCACAGCTCCCACTGTCTCAGTCACATTTACAGCCAGTACGATGTTTACCGCTCTGCTCTGGCTGTGACCACTGTTTACGTTCATGTTCTTTTTAATTAGGACAGTGTTTGACGAGCTGGTGTCCCACGAAATCTCAAGAAGTCTTCGGCGGAACTTGGATTTGGTACAATCTCTCAGTTTGAAGCTTCACCACCAAACGCTAATCAATTCAGAATAACTGGAGTCTAAGTTTAAGGTCGTTATGATAGCATTATCTTAAGGACACTTCAAGACAGTGCTTCCAGATATCCACTTAAACTGTGGAAATTGTTTCAATCTGAGGAAAAACTGTTGATTCAAACTGTACTGGTCGGCAGTGCAGGAGGCAAATAACCACTGGGTGATGATTCTGTTTCTGGGGTAGATTCTTATGGTATTTTGCACTAAAAAGGGAGATATTTCTACTAGTTGCTACAACACAAATGTCTGGAAAAAGTCCACGGGTAGATTTGTACATCTCTGTTTCGGCAAAATGATCGAGAGATTGCATCATGTGCGTAAGGTCACGGACGTTTTAAACAGCCGGTGCTAATGAGGATGCACCTCGTCCCACTCATTTGCTCTTTTTTCACGTTGCATTAGATGCGATTTCACTGCGAGTCCAGCTCATTAAACAAGTTTCACTTCTGCAAACATGAGGAAAAATTGGGCCCGAATCGGAGTCAGGCTGTCAGCTTAAATTCACTCCGCGGGAGGAAAAAGTCGGACTAAATCCGCCTTAATGACACCAGTGAATGTCAGTGTTACTGGGGGTTGTTAATTGCCCACATGGGTAAAACAAAAAAATGTCACAGAGTCACATCACAGCTGAACCTGCCACTGCACTCCCACACAGCCGCTGGATTTTCTGCATCGGAAACAGTGACGGCACAAGACGACGGACGCCGCGCACCGACACAGGTCTGATGTGGAGCGGGTGAGCTCAGGACACGCTGGAAGACAGAGCGGGAGACAGAACAGGAACGTTTGTCTAAACACTTTCACCCTTTTCAATTGTTCGCCCTCTCTCTTTTATCCCCTCAGCTCCCCGTCTCTCCAAACAATGAGGCCCGACAAGAACGGACCGAGTGAGAGAGAGAGAGAGAGGGAGGGAGAGGAGGGAAGGGAGCACTGGCACCCTTTTTAATTCCACAAAAAGCTGCTTCAAACAAACGGGCCCCCACTTGGGAGCCTCCCCAGAGTGGCAGCGAGCCAGGCTGGCTGAGAAAAGGGGGTCTGGAGCTAAAGAATGACGGCAATAAAGAGGGTGAGAGAAGGAGAATGGGTGATAAGAGAATGAAAGAATGGAAAAGACTGAGCTGGGTATGAAAGGCTGGCCGCAGGTTTTCTTTACTCTGCATATCGGTAAAAGTCAAGCCAGGGAGGGTGGCCGCATTGATCGCGTGCGTGTGATCTGCAAAAGCCTTTCATGGCGCAGTGAAAGCTGAGAGGACGACGGGAGCTGAAAGGAAAAGGGGGAAAAAAAGAGAAATCTTCCAGCGACCATCCTTTCTTTCAGCTCCATTGTGATTCATGGCCCTGTTCCTGTTGCTGCGCTCGGTAATCCCTCTTCTCACCGACACTTGTTTGCTGAAGAATCGCCAAGGAATGTCAAGGTGTTAGCCATGATATGGTTTATTACGAGAAATGTGATCTGGAATTTGCTTAGTAACCCCCTTTCCTCAGAAGTCAAACGAGGGAGGGGAAGAAAAAACGCTGACCAAGTGCAGACACACGTTTGCTGACTGTTAGCCGACACTGTGATGTATTAAAACCTGGACTGATGGAGTTACTCCAGAGTCAGAACACCACGCAGCGGCTGAATTTCAAGGACACTAACATCTCGGGCTGGGCTTTGATGAAAATTACAGTTTTTGAAACCAATTTTTCTAAACCTAACAAAAATTGCACTATATATTATGGTACAATTCTTTGCTTGTTTCCTTTCCTTGACAACTTCCTACTCTCATATTTATTCCATGCACTTGTCAACATACTAGCGCATGGTAGCACATCGGCCCGTTACGCTATGATTTGCGGCCGGCACGCAAGATTGGGGACCGTTACGCTGATTGAAAATTTGCATAACGGTATTTTGACTGTATTTATTTAAAAATGCCAGGTCAAATGTGAAAGACGTTGTTTTGGGATGGAATCGGGATGGCCATTTTCAACTTGTTCGACAAAACTCCGCACCAACCCCCCCCACTTGGTCGCTTTTTTTTAGCATTATGCTAAAATAAAATAAAATCCTGGCTAGAACCCGGCTTCATTCATTCATTCATTCATTAAAGAAGCACCAGGCTCTGAAAACACAACACTCACTCACACGAGTTCAGTCCCATGTTCTTCTCCTTGCTTTAAGTGATGAAAATATAGATGTTTGTTTTAGAAAGACCTGCATTTACTAGTTATATCTTAACAACCTCGCTGCATTGAATAAACACAATCTTTGGTCTGATTTTGGAAAACATAAATCATAATTTAGAATCCGTTGCGTTCATTATTCCTGGAAACATTTAGCATAAAATCAGGTTTCCACGGGTAACATTATTTTTCATCAGTGAAGTCATAAAAAAATGGATGATTTAACTGAACATTTTTGAACTTGCCGAGGAACAAAACTAATCTAAAAAGTTCTTAAATTCTTTAAATATTGTTAATTTGTTCCATTACGCCTTATTTATTATTTACAAAATGCCCTTTGATGGCGGTTTTCTGGGTGGTTTGTCATGGTAATTTTGTCATTTCTGATTGTGCAATAAAGATTATAATTGATGCCGTTTATGAATTCCCAGCATGCTCAGAGGGAGCACGTCCTGCCTCATCCTCATCGTCTCTTGCACAAAAACTGTATCCATGACAACCCCTTCTGAATCTCCAAATCTCCAAGAGTGACCTACCAAGCAGACCTCTTACCTTTTGACCACAATTGCCGAATTTTAAAAAAAGACAGAGCGTCAAAACGCCTGGAAAACGGACGAGGAATAAAAAAACATCATGCAAGGCGCTGCAATTCCACGTCTGTGGTCCGTTATCGCTCACAGGCCCGCAAAGGATCGTGGGAAGTCAAAAACGTTCTAATCCTCGATCAATAAGGGAAAAACCCAGAGGTGGAAAAATTCATCCGAGAATCACTCGCAGAAGGAACCGCGGAGCGCAGCGTGATGCAACGCCGCGTGCACGTCTGTCAGTTAGTGTGGGAGAATGCTGTAATTAGGAGGGAACATTGCTCACGTCGTGCTCGGACGTGATGTCGAGCTTCTCTGGGCGAGAATACACACACACACACACGACAGCCCAGACAATGACAAACAAATTGGCCGCCACACTTAACAGCCCCCGGCTTTACTGTGCAGTTTGTGTCACTGTGAGTCATTAATAATCTCCCAATGAGCATCAGCGGTCAGTTCTTGAGGGGATGATTATCACCGCATGCCTCACCAGGAAGAGCAGTCGACATTTGAGTGCACGGCCTTTTAACTGCAGCTGGGAACAAAAACGCAGCCGATCGTCGGCGTCCGACATGACAGCAGCTTGTTGTGGGGTTGTGTTTTTTTTTTTCTTCTCGTCTCTGGGCGAGACACGAGATCATGACTGCATGCTTATTATAAAAGTAAGCATCACTGTGCTTTTTAGAACTCTGGATAATGTATTTGCAAGGCTCTCTGTAGGGCTGAATGATTTTATATCAATATCTCATTGCGATATGAGAATGAAAGGGAATGATCGTTTTATATATTTATTCTTTCCGTGTGATTTTGTGCAGATCTGTGAGAAACAACGATGTTTTCTTGAGTCTGTAGAATAGGATGATGTACAGGTCGGGACAATAATTCATCTAAAAATGGTCATTTCACACACATTTTGTCTTTTTAAGAAATATTATTATTAGATTTTTGATAAAATTTTGATTAATTGTTCAACCCTGGTTGAGGGTTAGGGTTAGACCGGGATTTTCTTCACTCACGATTAACACGACGATAGAAATTCACCACGATTCACTGATTGTAAGTGCTTTTAATCCCTATATATTGGTTAGCCAGTGATTTTTTTAAAAAGATGGCAAAATATTGGGAGGCAACACATGATATATAACCATGACAAGAGTAAATTTCTGCAAGAAGAACGAAGAAAAGAAAAGAAAAGAAAACAGTACTGTGATGAATCTCTGCAGTGCTGCAGAGGTTTTGGCCAAATATCCTGGAAAAAGTTTGTTGATAGACTCAAAATATGTCAAAAAAAAGAAAGAAGGATGGATTTTTTTTGTGAGACTGACAATGCAAGAAGTAAGAAGACTCTAGCACACGGTGTGAAGTTGCAAGAATAACTTTATCACTGTAAGCTTGCCAGGTACCAGACCTTCATCGATTTTTTTCCTCTTATGATGGAGTGGACGTGAGAAGACAAAGCAGAAACAAATGTTTTTGTTCAAAAGTGTGCATACGCTGCAAACTTCTGCACTTTGTTGTGTTGAATTTTCCACCGGCTTTGCAAACTTTATACCCAAAAATTCAAGGATTCAAGGAACCACAGCTCATTATCACCGTCTGTTTTGCTGAGAACAAACAAGAGCACTATTCTTAGGAAGTACAGCGAGGGCCCGTTCTTTTTCCTTTTCCTTTTTTATTAGCATTGTTTTTTGCAGAAACAAAGCGGCTAAATGATCATTTTTATGTTTTAATTAAACCACAATCTTTTTGTAGCGTCTCCTGCGAGAACAGGAGAACCCGCAAAATAGAAAAAAGGACAAGGTAAAACACCGTGAAAAATCGAGTCCTCTCCAGATACACTCTGGGCTATTTAACATGATTATTGACACTTTATCCTGCGACTGGCTCTCGACAGAGACGAGCCCTCACTCCGACGCTCTCCTCAGCCACTTCTCCTGAGACACAGTCTCCTTGACATTTAGTCTGCCTGCCGTCAGTCACAGTAGAGCAGTGAGCTCAGCGGCACAGAAGGCAGAGACAGCAGAGGCTGCAGACGCTCTCTCACCCGCCGGGGTCACCGAGACCACGGCGGGTTAAAAAGAGGATTTAGGGCAAAGTGAGAAAAGTCGGTTCAACACAGACTGACCTTTTTTTTGCATTTGACATAATGGTTCTAATTATTTATTTACCGTGTTGCCTTGAGGCTTGTTTCTAAGAATTAATCAACTTAAGCATTCTGCAAAGAGATTGTTTTTAAATAGCTCTGGTTCTACCACCACCACCACCACCACCACCCACGGGCAAAGAGCACAAAACTGTACAGCACATGAATAAATGTGTTGGCGCGCTACACTTATTAACAAGTTGTTTATACTTAAGAGCATCTGGTTATTTGGTATTCGGTGACACTAATTATGTGTTTTTTCAATTGTGGAGAAAGTTTCACTGCTGCCATTTAGACAGCCAGTCAATCAGGGTTCGTGTGGTATTAGAAGAAACGGTCCCTCCTGCAATGCGGCTGTGACGTACGACAGTATTTCACCGTACACTACACACTGTATCATCTGCATAGATCTTCATTTTCAGCGTGTCCCTGCAAAGTCTTCCCGCGTTTGTGTTTGCTCATATTCTAGAATTAAGACGCCCATTTGCATAATCTTCTGCATTTTCATACACAGTTCAACCTTTTTTAAAATGTGCCGCGACGACTCCACCGACAGCATGTGGAGATTTGACCGCGTCCTTGGCTTCTTCATCGCTGGCTCCCCAAACGGAGGGGAAACTCGCGAAAAGAGCCAAACGGCAGCGGCTTCATGCAAACAAAGTCATTAATTAGAGCTTTCGATAATCAGGCGCGCGCCACTCTGGAGATGATAATCATCGGCCGTCTGCTTTGCAAGTGATAAGCTAATCAGCTCCGTCTCCGCCGCGTCGTCGGGGGAACTCATCATCATTGACATTTCAGCACAGGACTGAGAGTGCGGCGAGGGCAGGGGCGTCACCTGAAGTGCCTTTATTATCATTGCTGCCGAGTGGCTTTATCCTCTCCACTCCATTGTGGCTGTATTTCGGAGGGCTTTTTGAGGCTTTTGCCATAAATGGAGTGAGCTCAACGCTTCTGAACCTCCTCCTTGGCTTCATGTTGGCTGTTCTACTACAACTACTCTGCATAGACGAGTCCAGCACCAGCAAACGCAATAAAACGAAGAGCTCCATCCATGTGTATTTGGTGGCAGACGCTCACTAGAGCCAAGATACAAGTCCTTTTTTTTCTTTTTTAACCCTTAGTGCTCACGGATTTGCTACACAGGTGTGTGAATGCTACACAATTCCCTATATGGACATCCTGGTCTGGTGTGTGTTTAACGGTCACATCTTCAACAAAGTTATGATTCATTTTATATCGCGGGTATTGACAATTGTGCAGAAGTCACACAACAGATCGTATTTCTTTTATCTGTGGTCGTAAAAACAAGCCGAGCAAACTTTGAAATGTAAATTGTTTCTAAAAAAAATTCGTACTTTTTGCTCAGGTGTGTTTATACAGTTAGTGAAAATGGAAAAAAATCATGTCATCAGGTTGCCTATAGGTTGTGCTGAAAAAAGAGGATATAAGACACTATATTTCACATTATTATAGACACTGTATATAATTAAACATATGAAAGCCTAAATGCTCTGTGTTGTAAGGGTTAAAATCCATATATACAGCAATACTGTCTATTGTTTTAACATTGTGGTTGAAGGTTTACTGCTGCCATTAAGTCTTTTTTAGTTGCTTATTATCCACCAAATTTGTGATGTTCAATCGATCACCTACATTGTATTGCAACACCATAACAAGTGAATAGTCTGGAATAATAAGGATGACAGTGAAGTGAGCGCATCATCTGCATATACAAGAACAATACTGGTTGTAATAAGAGAAAACACAGCCTCTAAAGGAGGTGGGAGAACATTTAACAGAACACATCATCAATCACACGAGGGCGTTAACATGAGTGACAAATTATGTTGAGCATATTTTAACTCTGCCACCAAATAGTCACTTTCCATCGTTTTTCCTCTGCTGTCCCTTTGCTCATTTCCAAGTCGCAATCGTTGTCTGAAACTAAATAAAAAATGAATGTGATTGGTGCTTTGTTAAAGGTACATTAATAAAACAGAGTAATAACCTTAACTTGGAAATAAATGGGCCTAAATTGTGACTTATTTAGTAGATCAGTCCTGGACGTGAGGTTTTTTTCAGCACCAGGAAGCACCACGAGGGAAAAGCCTCGGCGTCCACTTTCTCATCCAGTTTCAGGAAGTCTGGATAAGTAGATGCGATGTAAGTGTCGAGGATTTTTCCCTCCGACAAGACAGCTGTGGTGCTGCACGTTCAAATTAATTCATAACCTGTGGGGATACTGCCATGACAATCTGACAGCTTTTTAACAATACAGAGCCAATACAGCAGCAGCAGGAGACTCTCAGCTGAGGATCTGTCATCCTCACACCAACCAGCACCAGGGTCACCACCACCACTCCTCCTCCTCAATTCCTCCCATTCTTGTGTCTGACATCACTCCATAAGCAGGATAAAAGAAAAAAAATCATTACCAAGCAAATTCCTATCAAGGTTAACTTGTCCGCTTGCCTGCTCACATCGCCGCCTATTATGCAACAGCAGCAGCAGCAGCAGCAGCAGCAGCAGCAGCTCCGTGGCTCTCACCCTTGAAGTAACTCCACCTCCCATTTGCTTTGATCTTAGGAAGGAATGTCACTGCGCGGGACAATGCGTCTCCCTGCTCCAGAATGACCCACTGGCTTTTTTGTCCCCCTTTGTGGCAATGTTGAGGACAACTCTTGACAGATGATAGCGGTTACAGTCAGGTGAAAACAACAGGCTGACACATTCATGCCGACAGCCCACTGTCGCTCCACTGTCTGCCGTTATGAGTTTTCTAGCTGGTCCCAGTTGGAGATGAAGATTGTTTCTGTCGAGCGTGACGTCTGTGGCGCTCTGAGGAGCTTTTTAGCGACGCCATCATCGTTGGCGGTCGTGGTTATCTCCACATAAAAGGACATGAAGTGTCACCGTGGCGATCACTGGCGGCGTTTATTGATCCCTCTTTTGGTTTGAGGTGTAATATTTCCACCACATTCGATCCATGTATGAAATATGGCAGGGGTCACAAGGTCAAACGACCTGGGGGCCACTCAGCGACAGTGAAGGGAGGAAATACACAACTGTTCAGCCAGAGTGGGCAACATAGGCTAAAAAAAAATGATACAACATTCCATACTTACATCACAAAAAAGGTTTTCTTTATGATATTTCACAGGATTTCAAAATAAAAGTGTCCTGTTCATGATAAATATAATATAATGTATTTGTGATGCAAAATGAGTAATAACTCATTGTCTCTTTTAAAAAGGTCCAGTAAGTTAAATTTTAAATAAATGTTATATTTTTTATCTATACATACATATACAATCTGCAGTCTCCCCATTAGATGTCACTCTTTCTCACACACTGGAACTTTAATATTAAATGATAACACTGTGTCTTGGCGAGTGGTTACTTGTAAGTGATGCCTGACAGCATGAGCCAATATTGTTATTCCATATGCACGTGTGTCGCTGTACGGCGAGAGATACAGTTTTCACTGTCGATTAAACTTCTGACTGTTTTCCAGATGATCAGTTGTTTAAAGGTGATCGTTGTCTCCCAAAGGTTCTCAAATGTCTTGTTTTGCCCACAAACCTCAGATAATTCAGTTCACAGTCACAGAAGAGTAAAGAAAAGAGAACACATTTAAAGAGCTGAAATGAGACAAACTAATCAAAACTGCTTCATAATCAGTTGTAGCCCTAATAATGTTATGTTGTAGCCATAACAATGATTTCCTAAAAGGTTTCTCTAATTTGGTCTTTTTGTTTGTAGTTGGATAACATATATATTTATATATAGATAGAATAAATACTATTGTAATAATGCCCTTTGTATTTCAGGTTCATAACATGACAACTGATGGTATTTTTTCAGCATATATTCTCTTTCCCTTCCATATTTCTGCACCACTTCCAATGTTTTTATGAAAGGAATACTGTGGTGAATGTTCATGAGGAGTCCTTGACAAGGTAACAGCGCTGAAAGACCACCTGAGGCGCGGAGACCAAGCACAGTCCTCATCTCCAACCGAGACCCTGTTTCCCCATCATCAGCACCCTGTTGCTCCGCAGAATATAAACCTTCCATTTCTTTTTCCTCCTCCTCAAGTAATGGCTGATAATTTGCACCTGCGGCTGTGATTGCGCCCCTTTTTCTTGCCCTGCGCCACTTTCCACCAGGTAAACACAGATTACAGGTCAGTGGTGTTGGGAGGGTTTGCACAGGCTCAGGGAGGATTAGGCTTCCTGAACAGAGTCACCTGCATTTCTGAAGCCGCTGCCTCCGCCGCCGCCGCTGCGAGGAATTAGGACACAAAAACACCACAAAGCCACACCTCGCCTGTGCTGTCACGGCGAACCACAACCACACACACGCAAATATGTGACACAGAGGGTAAACAATAAACTTTTACAACAGGTCACACTCAGTCCAAACAGACGCCAGAGACGCGGAGACACGGGGGAGGCGTGCGGGCACCAGCACCAGCACGCCCCGCCACAGAGCAGTCAGTGCGGCTGGGAGCGCGGAGGTTTGGCCGCAGTCAGAGCGCGTGGGCCGGGGAAGGAGAAGGAGAAGTGCGGGGTGTGTGTGTGTGTGTGTGTGTGTGTGTGTAGAACAGAAGCGGCTCAAAAACAAACACATGACTGGGTTTGTGTCTTACCTTGTGCCACAAGGAGAATCACCGCCGCCACCAGGACAGTGTGTCTGAGCGGAGACACCGGACAGCGCGATGCGTAATCTCTCGCCATTCTTCCGAAAAAAAAAATCCACAAGAGCGCAGCGTGGGGCAAAAGCACCTCCAGATTATTCCTTTATTCTCCGATGAGCCAAGAAACTTCAGCTCAGTTCACACAGACGTTTGCGACCGCCTCTGTCTCTCTCCCTCTCCTCTGATCTCACCTCTGCTCCTCGATCAGGTCTGCACTAAGTTTCTCTCTCTCTCTGTGTGTGTGTGTGTGTGTGTATGAGGGGAGTGGACAAGGGGAGTGAAATATTCCTCCCACTGTGGACCGCCCACAGTGCGCACAGGTAAATGCACCGTGCGTATCGCTATGCGCGGCGGCGGAACAGAAAGAAAGTGTCGGACTGAGGAGCAGCGCAGGAGTCAGGCTGTGCAGCTCCGTGTGTGTGTGTGTGTGTGTGTGTGTATTATTTGTGTGTGTGTGAGAGAGAGTGTATGTGTGTGTGTGAGATGCAGGGAGAGAGAGAGAGAGCTGGGGAGTGATGTCAGCAGAGCGTCACCAAGAGGACTTCAGCTGTAATAGGCTGCTGAAGCCTCTCACATACAAACAGTGAAACAAAAGGCTCATAATAACTGTTCACACACACACACACACATGCACACGCGCACGTGCACATGTTTATACCTGGATGAGTGTGTGTGTGTGTTCTGATGACACCTGCTCTTCTGCTGGTGAGGACACTCATCAGGGAATCAAATCGTAACAAGATAATCTCAATCTCAGTGATATTAGACTGAGATTGAAATAAATCCTGCCCGATACAGCTCACCATATTCATACAATGTGATAGCACAGCATATATACAGTATAAATAATTGACAAGTACACAGTTTTTCATTCATGTTAAAGCAGCGGAGGAGATGGCTGTTTTACCACACTCAGGAGAAATATATAAATTCCTGGGAACCCAACAGAGCAGCAAACTACAGGAGTGGGAGTTATATCTGTTATTGTTGACGGACTGTGAGTCAGAAAGTACATTTACTGATGAAAATAAAGCCACGCTGGTGTTTCCTCGGGTCCAATCAAGGCCAGGAAACCAGACCACAGTGAACAGGATGATGTCTTTGACTCGTACATGTAATTAATGTCATATTTTGTCCAAAAAGGTTCATACTGTGTTCTTGGTAACATCACAGAGCTTAAGTTTCATTCAGTCAGACAGGAAAAAAGAAGTTGTTTTCATTACCATGACATCTTTGGCTCACTTCCTGGGGTCTTCCTCAGAAGGGACATGTGACGTCTCCTGCTTCCTGTTTCATACAGGTTTGTAAACAGGTCAGCTGAGGAAAGCATCCCAGGTATGTGTGTGATAGGACAGGATGTAAGATCAGGGTTCTCGTGGGGCCCGTTTCCGGCTCTCGATGGCCTCCCCGATCCAGTGCAAGAGACGTCACATGTCACGTCACATGACCCTTCTGAGGACGACTACAAGAAGTGGTTGAAACATGTCAGGGTGATCAAAAAACGTGACTGAATGAAACTCAAGCTCAAAGTCTCAAAAGCAAAAAGCTTAGACGTGGCATTTGTGAGTAACTGAAGGATCTGCCTCCGTTTGTAGTCCTAAAGACGCAAAAAAGAAATGCAAATACAGTCACAGTGTGTCATTTCAAAGGCTGGTGGCAGCAGGAATAAATTACTTTTTCTTCTACATTTGTTTTTGACTTTTGTGGACTCTTTCCTGCAACTGCGGAGTCTGAGATTTAAAACATAACGTATACCCAAATATATTAAGTGGCATTCAAAATGATTCATCCATTCATCTTCTACCACGAGGGACAGCTGTGCCACTCTCAGCTGACATAGGGCGGGAGGCGCAGTCACACCCTGGACATGTCGCCAGTCCATCACAGGGACACATATAGAGACAAACAATCGTCCACTCTCACACCTCTGGGCAATTTAGAGTGTCCAATTTAATCCCCATATTGCATGTTTTTGGACTATGGGAGGAAACCGGAGAACCCGGAGAAAACCCACGCACACACAGGGAGAACATGCAAACTCATGCAGAAAGGCAATTGTAAATATTAAAATCCCATTAACTCACTTTCAGAGGTTTTGCAAATGTATAAAACGTAAAAAAAAACACACATATATTGTCATGTCTTTCTTTACAAAGGTAGTAAAATGGCTTTAAAATGGTGGTCAGATGTTTGTTTTCATAACTCATTGTACAAGTGTACAAAAATCAACTGTCTTAAAATTGTCTTCCTGACTTTTGGTCCAACGAAAACAGGTGAAATGAAATTGTTCCCAGACGCACAGCGGGTCTCGACAATCATCCAAAAAATGTTACGTTTGGAACTTTTCCTACACACTGGGCCGACCGGCCAAACAAAATAACCACACGGTCCTTGGTTTAGATTAACAAGAACCCAGTGGACGATTTAGCAGCGCTCCAGAAAGTTCCACATCTCAGCAGCACTTCATCAATCAGGCCTTGATCGGTGGAGCGGCTCGACAGGAGCTACTCTGAGTAAAAAGGAGATGGAAGCCAAATGGCCTTTAAATGACTTTGAGAGCATCAAGCACGGGCTTCTGTGATCTCATGAGATAAAATAAAAACGAACTGTGAACTGTTTATGAGTATAACTCCAAACAAGGTTTGGCCAAATCCAGACTCTGCTATTAGGCTGAGTCTGCTAAAAAAACTGACCACATTATTTATTATTATTACTATTAGTCTCGCAAGGTTAGGAGAAGAAGAAGAAGAAGAAGAAGAAGAAGTAGAAGAAGACTTATGACGTAGAACTTAAGGTGTAGAACCTTCTGTGGATCTAAGGCATAGACTGTATATGAAAAAAATGGCCATAGTCTTTAGGTTTGAAGAGCGAAAACCAGGAAGTAGGGCATAAGCAGCAGACAGCCACCAGGGGGCGACTCTACTGGTGGCAAAAAATAACTTACTTTGACTGAAAGTCTGAGGGAAAATTAGCTTCTACTTCACACTTCATTTATGACGTCAGTAAACACTTTCAGGAGAACTTAATGCAGTGGTCAGCAACTGGTGGCCCGTGGGCCAAAACTGGCCCGCCAGCATCAGTATCTGGCTCGGCAGATGATTCAAAAAATGTGATCTGGCCTTAATTATTTACTTATCTTCACACAAAACAACATGACAATTTCATACCGAGTTCAGAGCTTTAAATCTGAAAAAATGTTTCAAATAGATTCTGTTGCTGAAATCTACAGTTAACTGACACCTAATGTTTGGTTTGGGAAATAAAAATGAAACTACTGCTGTTGTCATGGACAGCTGGGTTTGGGGAGTAAATAACTACTTGCATATGTTAGACTCAAAGAAGAAGAAGAAGTAATTCTTAAAAATGAAATGATGCACAAGAAATATGAACAGTACGAATACTTATCTCACACACTTTTGTGTCATAAAATAGTCTTTGGAACAGGTCGGTGGACACATTATCACCACGTTAAGACAGCCTTCACATAGCTTTAGGTCTTCTTTGTAAGAACACGATGTCAATGTTTATACACAGTATATGATCTAAGGCCAAGCTGCTCTCAGCGCCCTCTGCTGGACCACACAAAAACCCATTTGGACATTCTGTGGCACTTCTAGGCTGCATAGTTTGAAATAAAGTTGGTTCTGAAGGTTCAAGTTGGAAATCCTCCCCCAATTTGGAAGGATATCTGAATTGAGTATAAAAAAGTGACAGCCCTATCTGGTAATCACCATACATTGAAGAAGACGCAGCTTCAGATGGGAAGACTTCTCAGCTGCAGGCACAGAATTGTCAGAATTGTCAATGAAGGCAGCTCAATCCTCGTGGAAAAACCCAGAAAGGAATAGAACAATTCACATTTCAGCGGCCCAGGCGATCGTCCTCAGTCGTCCCCGGCTAAAGCTCACACTTAAACCCCATGAGAACATCTGTGGAGAGAAGATGACAGTTTTTTCAGACGCTTCCCATCCAAAGTGACAGAGCTTGAGAGGGATCAGCCAGACGAACAAAGGTATAAAGTGACGAAATCTAGGTGTGCAGAGCTGCTGAGGACTCATCGTTGGAGGCTTGCAGCTGTAATTGCTGCACAGGAGGCTTCCACAAGAAATACTCCAGCCGGAGTCTGAATACTTTTGTAAATGAGATGTTGCCGAGTCAGTGGACAGTGTGGTTTCTTAGTATAGTGGTGTTTAAGCTGCGTGTTACCTTTTACGTTAAGACAGACGGAGGGAATATGGTGCTGGTAAAGTGAGACGGCTGTGTCCAGGAACAGTCTCAGAAGTAGATTCTCATCTTTATCTCCTTGGGGGAGGAACATGCAAACTCCATGCAGAAAAAAGGACCTTGAAAGGCTCCAATCATTCAGCACTTTGACAGGATAAACCCTTACAGCCCAAGCCCACCCCTGATCTACTGCTCTATACACCCAGAGCAGCATATAAACAAGGTTTTTTTGTTCACAGAGACCAAACAGACACAGAATAATAACATATACAACAAAAAAAGGCCTTTATGAATTGTTTTACTTGAGAATTCCACTGATAAGTGTCTTTTATAAAAGATCTGAATATCTTTTCCGCCGCTGATTACCTATTGCATTGGTAAGCCATTCATCATTGTGTCTATACTGCAGTCCTGAACGTCACTACAGTCATTAGAAAAATCTGTGGAGGCGAAAAACCAAAGCCAAACATATGTCTGAAAGTTGCTTACTTGTTCTGATCAGCGGCCAAAAAAGCGCCCTGCATCGTATTTATGAAAAAAATAAAATAAAATGAAAATTCCAAGAAACGCTGTGGCAGCAAATGGTAAACTTCTTAAAAACCATTTATCAAAGTAATTGATTTCAGTCAAGTGACACCGAGTCAAAGTGTCAGCGCTGCTTATTTGGAGCGGAGACATAAACGAGTTCAGTGGAAAACATGCTCCGACTTCTCAGTGAGTCTCTGCGTGTGTGCGCTGATTTTTACTGAGATCTGCATTTCCCGTCCAACGTCTCACTGGGCTTTACGGGTGCCATCGACATGCCCAGGAAGAAGAAGAAGAAGAAGAAGAAGACGAGCAAAATCTCCTCTGACAAAGACACTTTGCTCGTTAGAGAGGAAATGGAGGAAACTTTGACTGAGGCAATTTAAAGAGAGAAAACGCTTCCGAGCGACAATTAACCTAAAAATAGTCTCACTGTGTAAGAATGAGTTCTATTTTTGATTCAGCCACAGGAAGCGTAAGTGTAATTCGGCATAAATCAGTTCAGAATAATAACATAAGACAAAGACATGAGTAAGAAATAAGCATGAGACACACTTTGCAGCAAGAAGAACAAGGGTTAGTCCTTGTTAGTCCCAAAAAACATGCAGATTTGGGGACGAGGCAAATTGGACACAAGGTGTCTCTGTGTGTCCCTGTGATGTACTGGCTATGCTGGCTAGCTGAGATTGGCACAGTTCACCCCCCCCCCCCTCCCCACGACCCACATGTGGAGGATAAAGCGGTAGAAAAGGGATGAACGGGATGGATTCTCTCTTCTCTTCACATAGTAAAGGCTCAGTATGTCAGATTTAGTGACATCTAGTGGTAAAAACATGTGTTGCGATACAACGAGTCAGCTCTGTGGTTAAAAACAGCTGCTACCAAGACTACTGTAACTCCTTGGCCTCCATCAGTCTCTTATTATCTCGCCTGCAGATGGTCCAGAACGCAGCGGCAAGGAACCAGGAAGCGAGAGCCTAATTAAACTCCAGTGCTTGCCTCTCGTCATTTCAGAGCACAGCTCAAAGGTTTTACTGACGGTTTTCAAGTGGACAGACGCCATCTAATATCACTGTCATTTAAACTCAACTCCCAGATCCCTCAGATCGACAGACAAAGCGAGATCTTAAACTAAAATGTGATCAAGCCTTTTACCGTTGCTGCTCTACGGTTAGGGAACCAGTTTTTCCCTTTTTTCTACAACCAACTTTTGCCAAATTCAGGGAACATAAAAACAAACAAACCCTTGAGTCGGTAATTGATTTGTCCGTGTGATTTAGCCCGTGTACAAATACAGCCGCACATTACTGTCAACCCCCCAGGAAGGGAACCAGCTCTCAGTAAAGAAAGAAATCAAAAAAATACAATGACTTTTATTTTTTTAATTTCAGGTAATTATATACAAATGAGAACATAATTTGTGATTTTTTTTTTTTTTTTTCAGCCAACACAAGCTGTGTAAACAACTCAAACCTGTATTATTATTTATTCAGTTACTACCCATGTGGTGATGCATCAGTTTTCTTCCACTGTGAAACAAAAGCAAAACAAAAACAACGCAGAGAGTTTGTCTCTGGATGGATGCTGTCATGTACTTTGTTGTTCTGCACATAGAAACTCTGATTTGAGAGGGAGTTTTTCTTTAAGACAGGAATATTTCAAACACGTTAAAGGGGGAAAATAAACAGAGCTTTGCTCTCCCATTCACAGAGACTCTGTAAGAGATGATGAGAGAGAATTTTTGAAATCGACTGCAGGAGTTTTGGTGCTGAAATATGTACGAAGGGCCGATTGATTGAGAAAAAAAAAAAAAAACACTACATCGTCAAGGCCGAGCTCAATTAACCACGAGGCCGTGATGCCAACACTCTAAACCCAATAATCAATACAGTATATGATGGAATTCCCTGCAGGAACATGGTTTCTAAATACTGTGTGTTCACATGACATGGTCAACAAAATCAGGAGACAGATATCCATATTATATATTCTTTACTTCCAGTACGTGCTGTTGCTGTAATGTGGAATTATAACATATAAGTGTATTTTCTTCCAGGTTATTTTATGTCACTTAATGAGTATTTGAGACGTGTGAAACACTATTTGACTGAAATGATAATCAGGAATAATCTCTTTCCGTCTAATTGAATGTTTTACTCACAAAGGTTTTTAATGTATTTATTCATTCCTCAAACAAAGCAAATACAAACAAACAAACAAGAAGAAAATGAAAGTAGTGTAATGTTATGTATTATGTCCCTCTTTCACATGACATGTATGAAAAAAACACAAATACATTAAAGTCCATCACACAGATCACAGATTATATGCATGTATATAATGCCATAAAGCTGTATTTTATCCAGGCAAAATATTCAGTCCTCATATTTAATAAATCTGGAGAAAACCCTCTGTAACCTTACTTCTGTTACTTATGAGCACATAAAAGCACTGCATGTGTCTCCAAAATCAATGACCTTGTCATTCTGGATAAATGGAGACAGACTTTGCTGTGGACATTTTTATTATTGCAACATTTCTTTTTTTTGCTTTTTACCCAGTAAAATGCTTCTTCCTCTGTTGTGATTAGAAATCTAACAGACAGATGTGATGTCCAAACCTGGGCTGATGAAAGGAAAAACGTTGTGGGCTTGATCACAAAATGCACGCGGGGGTTTTTGCCCATCAATCCGCAGCTGAGAGGAAAAGACCCCAAACTCACAAATAATGGCCCGTGTGAACAGGAATAGCTGGAGGTCAGACTCTCCAACTCCCAAATTACGAGCCAGCGGTTCCACCTGAGCTACAGCTGCCTTAAAGTGCAACAACAAACACAGCAAATCAGAGCCACGTCTTCCCAAAGCCTGATAAGCGATAAAACACTGTAAAAGCTGCCAGCGGTGAAAATGTTGTGACAGTCTTGCATCAGGCGTTCAGTAAGTCACCCTCAAATACTTCAGCCTCAGTCTGTTATCCCACTGACATCACCACGATCAAAGAATGAATGTGAGGCACTTAGTTAAAGGGACAGTCAACACTTTCATGATGAAAGAGAAAAAACTAGAAACACAAATATTCCCATTAACAACAGCTGATACTGTCGAGTCCATAAACCTCCCTTGGTCTTGACTTGCTTTTGCCCGTCTTGGTCTTGATCTCTTGATCTGGACTTGGTCTTGCCCTGCCTCAGTGTTGATCTTGGTCTTGACTTGGTCTCCCCTTGCATTGGTCTTGCCCTGCCTTGTTCTTGGTGATTGAGTGATTGCGCTGTAGGAGACGGCAGCATTTTCCAGTCGCTCCGCAGCACTTTCTTCTTTTCTACACTTTTACCTCTTTTTTACTCTTTTAAACACCTTTAAACTTCTTTGTGAAGGATTTAACATGTATCCCATGGATACACTAAACTTTAAAACACACACAGGAGCCAGCTCTCTCACTTATTCTCGAGAGAAGTTACTGGCTCTCAGGAGGACAACAGACGGACAGAGGCACAACATCCCAGCGGAGCTGCGGAGGAGTTACCGGGGCTGTAAGGCTGGGGCCAAGCTAAAGGCTAGGCTAGCGGAGAACCGGAGGCGCTTCAAACCATCGCTTCCCTCCGTGATTATGGGGAACGTCAATTCGCTGCCGAATAAGATGGACGAGCTGGCCGCTTTGGAGAACCAGCGGATCTATCGGGAGTGCAGCTTGTTCATCCTGACGGAGACATGGCTAACCGACAGCATACCGGATGCTAACGTGGACCTGCGGGGATTTACTGCGGTGAGAGCCGACAGGAACGCGGAGGCATGCGGCAAACGCAGAGGTGGGGGGCTCATCATTTATGTGAACAACCGTTGGTGTAACCCCGGCCATGTCACCGTGAAGGCGGCTTTGTGTGACCCGAATCTGGAGCTGCTTGCCGTTAGCCTGCGGCCATACTATCTGCCGAGGGAGTTCAGTCACGTGATCGCCCTGTGTGTTTACATTCCTCCGGAGGTCAAGGCGCAGGCTAAAGCAGACGCTGCTTGTGATGAGATTCTTAAAGTCACAGCACGGCTGCAGAGGCAACATCCTGAAGCCTTCATAATTATTTCTGGAGACTTCAATAATGTCACCCTGGACTCTACCCTGGCTGCTTTTCACCAGGTTGTCAACTGCCCCACCAGGAAGAATAGGATGATTGACTTACTGTATACCAACGTTAAGGAAGCATACAGAGTCACCGCCCTTCCCCCTCTGGGAAAGTCAGACCACAACCTGGTGTACATACAGCCCCAATACACCCCCCTGGTCAAAAGGCAGGCTGTCACCACTCGCTCCATCAGGAGATGGACTCCTGAAGCTGAGGAGGCACTGAGAGACTGCTTTGATACCACAGACTGGGATGTGTTGCTGGGTGAGCATGCTGAGGACATTGAGGGGATGACTCACTGTCTCACAGACTATCTCAACTTCTGTGCAGACGTGGTTGCCCCCACCAAGACTGTTCGGTGTTATCCTAATAACAAACCATGGGTAACACAGGAAGTCAAGGTTGTCCTCAACAAAAAGAAGAAGGCCTTCAGGACTAATGACAGAGAGGAGATGAAAGCAGCACAGCGGGAGGTGAAAGTCTGCCTGAGGGAGGCAAAGGACTCCTACAGGAGGAAAGTGGAGCAGAAACTTAGGGATAACAACATGAGGGAGGTCTGGAAAGGTGTCAAAACCATCACAGGCCACAAAGCCAAATCCAGCACAGAGGGGGGAGGAGTGGAGAGGGCAAACAATCTGAATACCTTCTTCAATAGATTCAGCCACTCCACCCCACTTCCCACCTTCACTGCGGCCCTCACTGAAGCCTGCTCCCCTCCCCCTCCTGCGACCACAGCCACCCCCCAACCTGCCCCCCCACTCCCACCTCTCTCTGACACCAGCCATCCTCCCCCCCTTCCCTCCTCTCAGTCACCTCCCTGCTTCACAGCTGATCAGGTGAGGGGAGAACTGAGGAAGCTCCGGCCCCGGAAAGCAGCAGGACCAGACCAGGTGTGTCCACGGCTCCTCAAAACCTGTGCTGCGGAACTCGGGTCTTCAACCTGAGCCTACAACTTGGGAGAGTGCCCACCCTCTGGAAGACATCATGCATCGTTCCAGTTCCAAAGAAGAACCGGCCCAGCGAGCTGAATGACTTCAGACCGGTGGCACTCACTTCACATCTGATGAAGACTCTGGAGCGGCTCTTCCTCAACCTCCTCAGGCCTCAGGTACAGCACGCTGAGGACACTCTACAGTTTGCCTATCGGGCAGAGGTCAGTGTAGATGATGCCATTCTCTACCTCCTACACCGAGCCCACTCGCATCTGGACAAGGGAAGTGGCACAGTCAGGATCCTCTTTTTGGACTTTTCGAGTGCCTTCAACACCATCCAGCCCCTTGTACTAAAAGAAAAACTCACCAGAATGCGAGTGGACCCCTGCCTGGTTGCTTGGATTTCCAGCTACCTCACAGACAGACCACAGTATGTCAGGCTGAAGGACATCACGTCTGACACGGTGGTCAGCAACATCGGAGCTCCTCAGGGGACTGTGCTGTCTCCCATCCTCTTCACTCTGTACACTGCAGACTTCTGCTACAACTCTGAAACGTGTCACATCCAGAAGTTTGCAGACGACACGGCCATCATGGGGTGTATCAGTGACAATGAAGAGGAAGAGGAATATAGGAGCCTGGTGAGGAACTTTGTTGTCTGGTGCCACATTAATAACCTGCAGCTCAACACCTCAAAGACCAAGGAACTGGTCATCGACTTCAGGAGGGACAGACCCAGTTCGAGACCAGTTCTAATAGGAGCAGAGGAGGTGGAGGTCGTTCAGACCTACAAATATCTTGGGCTGTGGCTGGACAACAAGCTGGACTGGACAAGCAACTCAAGGCATCTGTACAAGAAGGCCCAGAGCAGGTTGTACTTCCTGAGGAGGCTACGATCTTTCAACATCTGCAAAAAGCTCCTGTGGATGTTCTACCAGTCTGTGGTTGCCAGTGTTCTCTCCTACGCCGTGGTGTGCTGGGGCGGGAGCACAACTAAGGCAGACTTCCACAGACTGGAAAAACTCATCAGGCGGGCCGGCTCGGTGGTAGGAATGAGGCTGGACCCTCTGGTGACAGTGGCAGAGAGAAAAACTGTGGACAAACTGCTGAGCATCCTGGACAATGCCAGCCACCCTCTGCACACTGTCATCAGCAGCCAGAGGAGCCACAGAAGCCTCAGCAACAGGCTGCTCCTCCCCAAGTACAGGACCAACAGGCTGGGGGACTCGTTTGTCCCCCGGGCCATCAAACTGTACAACTCCTCACTGGGGGGGAGGAGGGCAAACAAAAAAAACAGTACAACCACAACAATAACATAATAACATGTGCAATAAAACCATAGACATGTGCAATAAAACCATAGACATGTGCAATAAAACTGTAGGCGTGTGTGTGTACCTATGTGTGTATATGTATGTATATACATATATGTATATATGTGTGTATGTGTATATGTATGTATGTATGTGTATACATGTAGATGTGTATGTATGTATGTATATATATATATATATAGGTGTTGTGTGTATGTAGGTATACATACATATATATAGCATGGGTCACTTTCATTTTTATTTTCATTTTTATTTTTATTTTTATTTTTATTTTTATTCTTATCTTATTTTATTCTACTCTCTATTTTTAACAGTGCTGTGTGTGGATGCTGGAGATGTTAATTTCCCCGAGGGAACCTCCCAAAGGGATTAATAAAGTCGTCTGTCTGTCTGTCTGTCTGTCTGTCTGGTCTTATTTGGTCTGAAGTGGCTTTATCTTGGTCTTGGTCTTGATTTGGTCTTGCCTTGCCTTGGTGTTGGTGTTGGTCTTATTTGATCTCACTGTGGCTTGATCTTGGTCTTGACCTGGTCTCCCCTTGCATTGGTCTTGCCCTGCCTTGGTGTTGGTCTTGGTCTTGACCTGGTCTCCCCTTGCATTGGTCTTGCCTTGCCTTGGTGTTGGTCTTGGTCTTGACCAGGTCTCCCCTTGCATTGGTCTTGCCCTGCCTTGTTCTTGGTCTTATTTGATCTGATGTGGCTTAATCTTGGTCTTGATCTCACTGTGGCTTGATCTTGGTCTTGACCTGGTCCCCCCTTGCATTGGTCTTGCCCTGCCTTGGTCTTGCCCTACCTTAGCATTGATCTTGGTCTTGACCTGGTCCCCCCTTGCATTGTTCTTGGTCTTGACTTGGTCTCACCTTGCCTTGGTGTTTATCATGGTCTTGACTTGGTCTCACATTGCATCGATCTTACCCGGCCTTAGTCTAGGTCTTGACTTTGCTCTTGGTCTTGACTTGGTTTTGGCTTTGCATTAGTATTTATCTTTGTCTTGACTTGGTCTCACCCTGTCATGGTTTTGGTCTCAGTACATGCCAGGTCTTGCTAGTCTTTTTAGTCTGGTCTTGACCACAGCACTACTTATGGCCTTTGCTTTCACTGTGTTCTTTCCTTGGCTTCCACAGTTTTTAGTGAAATAATGATAATAACTGCATTTATGACACAACCATTCTGTCACAAAAACAATAATGAATGTCTTTTACATTAGCAAATATATTGGTCAGACTCTTGTCAAAACATCTATTCTCCATTATCTCGCAGTCAGTCGTAATCACACGTCATTTTATAACGCACTCCCTGCTGCAGTACTCTAACTTAAGCGTTGAGGAAAACGAAATAACCATCATGTTTTTAGTGTGGAAAATTGAGATAAGCAGCAGCCCTATGCCTCCCTCCACTTACAGCACACTGTACATATCACACAGCTGCCCTCTGCCTGTCCGCCTCTGAAATCTTCCAACACTATGAGCATGCCTCCATCACTTTGCAGGGTGGAAAACCCCAGCAAAGCCACCCACCTCCCCATTATCACCTCATTAACGCGCTGCAAACCGGCCCACCCTCCATTTTGGCTCTAGCCTCAATCAGTCCATTAATCACAGAGGAGCAGGAAAACCTTCTGTCCTCTGAAGGCTCTCGATATATTCTGCCGACCCCTGCTGTGTTTGTGTGTGTGTGTGTGTGTGTGTGTGTGTGTGTGTGCATGGGCATGTCGCATACAAATGATCCAGATACATCCTGCCATCTGTTGACTGCTAGAAGTAATTGTGTCAAACACCAACATGGACACACGCCCATGATGCAGTCAGCCTGTCTGTATCCTAAAACACAATCATGTAATTCAAGGTTTATCTCATTAAAAGGAACAGATGGGACAAAGCGCTCAATCACGGTGACGTGTTCTCATTATTTAACAACAAAATTGGTTGTCAGTGGATTACGAAATACATTTTACGAGTGCTTTCTCGCCTGACGTGCATGTGATTGAGGTGTGATAGATTGGGTTAAAAGAAGAAGGAAAAAAACACACGCACGTCAATTTTTTTTGTCCGTTGAAACCAGGCCTACGATGTTTTCCGACACATTTCACGTCAAAAAAAAACCAAACCTCATTATGGGATTTCATGCTGAATGTGAACAAACGGCTTCTCAACAAGGCTGTCAGTTTTATGGTGGGAACAGTTGTGTTGCCTTAAGAGGTTTCCAAATTGATTGGCACAAAATTCGGTGCAGACATTTATGTTTCCCTGATGCCAAGTCCTAATGTTTCTGGTAATCACTCGATTTTTTCTTTTTTTTCTTCCTCGAGCCCCACCGCGAGCTTCACACTGCTGCTCCTCTGTGAAATATTTGAAAGCAACCCACTCGATGTATTGTCGTGACATTCTGCACAGACCTTCATGCTCCCCGTGGGATGAACTGTAATGACCTTGGTGGTTCGTCAGCCGTTGCGCTGCACCATCAGGTCAGTGGGTGCAGTTTATCCAGTGACTTTCCCAGTGAAAGTCATATCTGATGAATCTCAGGTTGAAATGCAGTGTTTCTGTCATGGTACGGTTTGGTTTGGTACAGTGTGGCACGGTAAAGCCCTGGGTCAGGCTTGCGTTTTGACTGAGAACAGAACATTTACTTGGTAGGCGGGGTGTGCAAGATGACAACATTTGTGGCTGTTCTGACATCAAACTTGAGAGTAGACTGTGGTCTATCGCCACCCCTGACCGTATCCTACCATTTAACTCCAGTACCCCAAGAAAAGGGTGCCAAAAAATGGAATGGTTGGGGCCGGTTCCACTCGCTGGAAACACAGCTTTAGTAGCAACTCAGCATGATGTCACTCATTGGTTTGTGAACTGCTATTTTGAAGCTTTTTACTCTAAATGGGGCTATAATTGCAAAATGGAGACCTGTCACATAGACCTGAAACTGATTGAGACATTAGCGTTCCAGGGAAATGTTAACCTATTAAGCTGTTAAGCTATAAATCAAGTGTGAAGTCGGTTCCTTTGTTATAGACTTAAACACAAACCGGAGCAGAGTCGGCCCGTGATGGTCAGTCTTTGACTTCACTTGCTGGACCCATAGTCTGTGGTATGTTAGCATTGCTGAAATTAGCCTTTAGCTCCAATAATCCTTGGGTCACAGATGTCAACTCAGATTTCACCTGTAGTTCTAGTCAAACGTGACAGAACTGGGCCACACGGCAGAGCAGTGGTTATAGCTGTTGTTGCCTTGCAGCAAAAAAAAAAAACCTGAACTCAACTGAAAACCTTTCTGCATGGCGTCTGCATGTTGCACGTGTTCATGCGTTTTCTCCAGGTTCTCCACGTATGAGTGAATGACTAACCCTAACCCTAAGTGTTGGCCCTGTGAAGATAATGGGTAATGTACAGCGGCGTCTTTGCATTAAGGGCCGGTGGCCCGTGCCTCACCAGAGGGTGCTGCTGTGCAGGGGAGGATTATAAGCTTTTATGTTTTCCTGTGTCAAAAATGTCGTGGAGCACAAGTTAATAATAAATTCAACGTTGTCCCCAATGAAATGTCCACGGTTTTCATTTGATGAACGCAATTTCCAGTGTAGACACATCGTGTAGTTGTATGTGAATAGTTGGTTGTACCGGATGCTGCACGTCCTCTGTGTCCGGTCGGTGGGTTTCCAGCGCCTGCAGTGTTGTGTATTGCTGAACTGCTGCCCACGTGTACAGTGGGGCCAGAAGTTCAGGGACCCAGAGCGCTTCTCATTGGTTGATTTGAAGCAAGGGCGGCACTGGTTTGTGCACATGAAGGACCGCAGAGCGTCATTCCTCTTCAAGAAGTGAGCGGTCAGTCTAATTTTTTTTTATTCTAACTTGTAATTGATAATTTAGTTTACATGTTGTTTGTATTATAGTAGAATTTCTGTAATGTGAAACTGGCGATATGTGTGTGGTGGCTCCGCATATGGGGTGTGCGCCGTTCATGCCATGAGTCGTTGTGCATTGTTGTTATTGTTTCGATCTTGAGTATTTGATATAGTGAGATTTTGAACACTGACATTTGGTGGTGCTAATGATATGATAATATACGTCATCAGATTGGCGTTGTTTGTGTGACGGCATTATTCAGCTGCAATGTTGTGTCAAAGGTGCTGTGGTCCCCTCTCTCACTTGCTACTGTGTTTTTGTTGTAAAGGTTTGAGAGTAATATGTGGTATTTCTGGATTGCATTATAAGACTTTCCTGCATGATTTCCAGACCAAAATCGCCCCTGGTAATGTAGATAATGGATGGATGGCAGCATTACTTTCACTCACTGAACTCTTTTGCCTTACTATTACAACCTTAAAGCCATTTTGATGTCTAGCTGACTTGTAAAAGAGACAATGCAGTCAGGCGAGCAGGCAGGCAGGTAGGAGGGCTGTGAAAAGTGTGCGTGGTCAGTTCAAAAGACTTCAGTCTAATTTGCACTCAGTCATGCAGCACCTATCAAAAACGTGGTCAACAGAGGCAGCACAAGTGATGCATTTTGACCAGATAAAGGTGACGCTCGAGACTCTCCTCTCGTGTCAGCCACGTGTGGAATTTTCTTGTCACCGTATTTTGTCGCACAGCGTGATTGATAGTCACCGCCTCCACGTAGATGTTTCATCGTCAACCGTCTGACTTGGACCAAAACATTTGCTCTCTTTATAGCTCCAATCCATCCATTATGAAAATGAAGAAAAAGAAGCTCAGATACTAACAAGCAAGCAGACACAAGGGTATATTAATCAGGGGGACACACCACTGAAGGAGAATGTGCTGTCACTATGAAAATGACTACAAATGAAAACCTTCCTTATGTTTTATTGAGCAACATTTATTTATTCAACGGAGTATAAATACATTTTAAGACGTCATCAAACGCCTGCTTTCATTAGTGTGTTTGTTAAAACATACAAAGTTTTTTTGCACACGCAGATATTTCCCGCTCATGCTCAGCAGTGACAAACTGCATATCTGCCTCTTTAGTCTATGAACCGCTGCATCTTATTGTTTCTGGTGTGCATCTGTTTCATTCAAAGATCAAATTTATATTTATCACTTTTTAGCTGTTTAATGATCAAATGCAGGGGCCACACCGTATAGGTGCAGTGGTGAGTGTCTTTCTGCATGGAGTTTGAATGCTCTCCCATTGTAGCAGGCAGTATTGAGTTAATTTAGTTTAAATGATTCATGCAGGATTACCCGTGAGAGTGTGGTGACCTGTCCAGGGTGTGACCTCACCTCGCTCTATGTCAGCCGGGACCCTCATGTGGAGGATAAAGCGGCAGATGATGAATGAATGAATTCAGCTTTTATCGTGACAGTGATGTATTTTACTTAAGTTGTTATAGTCAGGAACTTTTACAAAGGCCATCTCCACAGCCCATAATGTGAAGATTTACTGCAGCTGTATGCTAATGTTGTCATTAAACATGCTCAAACTTGAAAAAAAAAAGAAAGAGACAAGAAAAGCAGATTAATTAAAAAATAACTATGCACTTGAAACCATCACATGGCATAAATGTCATTTTTTTTTGGGCGGGGGGGGTGTCATAAATAATGAGTGAGCCTTGGCTCCAGGCCTGTTTGGCTCTGTAGAGTAAACGGAGTAAATTAATTCCTCCTGCTGTAATGATGTTGTAAACAAAATCACAATCACTTTATATCAACTCGTATGCCAAGTGCTGTATATATAAAGGTGTTTATCTCCGTCACGTTAATGCACAAAGTCACCCTCGAGGTCGACGGGGTATTTAACATGATTACAGCGCTGACAGTAATGGTGGTTGGGACACGTTGTCAGGTACAAGAAAACGAAGAAGGTCGAGAGAGAGAGAGGACATGAACGTGTCAGATGTGATGGGAAAAAAGGGCGTGAGGGAACATGAGATGACGTGTAAAAATACAGTTCACTGACTGAAAACAACGCACCACACAAGTAAAAGGCATCTGCTTAGACCAAACCAGGCAGAAGTAAATGCTATTTCTTTATTCTTTACATTTCACTGAGTCAGCAGGCTGGGGAGAGGTTTTGAATAATTCAGCCTTAAATTCATGTATTACCGCTCTGTGCAGTCTCACTCCCGCAGGACGGTAAACCTGCGGTTCACAGGGTCGGGATTCCCCCCAAGAGTTTGAAGGAAGATAAATCTGAGGTTGGGAAATTATTAACCTGAGGGAAGAGAAGGAAAAATAACATCTACATCTGCAAACAGAAATGACAGCTTTATTTTCCGTATTTTTTTGTCTTTCTGGAGTGAAATATCCAGTAATGTTAACGCTCGAAAACACAAAAACATATCTAACCCATTTTAGGAGCTTTTCATTCTTCGTTTTTTGATAATATTTTGGCTTGCTTTTATTTCCAGGCTAAATTACATTGTGTACAAACAAGTGTTACACTCGTACCCTTAAGCGCAAAAAATGTCCCAATCAAACTGCAATTTTTTGATCTCACTTCCATTAAAGCTGGCATGTCCAAAGTTAAAATCTATCATTTATTGCCAGGGACAGAACACTGGCCCTGGTCATGTGTCATCCCCATTGAGTCAGCTGATAAGGAGTTGTGCTTTGAAACCAGAGACCTGGGTTTGCTTCCCAGCTGTGACAGACAGATTCATGCATTCACCTCCTGTTATGTTATCTGACTGCAGAATATTTTTTGTTCACTCCTGCGTGGCTTAGATTTGGCTACATTGCTATTTAAAAATGATAATTGTGAGAATATACTGTAAATAAAATTATTATAAAACAGTACATTTGTTTGTCTGAAGGGACCATTGGCCTTGACATGATCTTCACATGATCAAATCTGGCCCTCCTTATTAGTACATGCATCTTATTACATCTTGACTATTGCCTTGAAAGTTGATCATTTTTACTACTCTCCACCAGATGGCGCCGTTTTTGGCTAGAAAACAAAAAAACTATTTCTACTATTTCCCACCTACCCCTCAATGACATATCCCAGGTTGTAATAATGCAAGACAAAAAAATGTAGTTTGCATGTAGTATATTGAAAATAATTTATATATTATTTCTTTTTCATGCAAAAACATGGCCTCATAACAAACGCCTGGCGTTTAAGGGGTTAAAATCTTTAAAAATTTAAAAATAATTAGGTCATATGTGGCTGAACGAAAGTAGACTATAATAATATATTTTCTTATACTGTAACTTGCTTTTAAAAAGCAAATTTTTTGTGCTTAGCGGTATGAGTGCGACTAATATTAGAACCGGCCCTGAGGGTTAAAATGCAACCATTGCTGAAGGGAAGTTCACTCTTTGGCAGAACATGTTGAGATTTTTTAAAAGTGTACGAGGCACTGACACATACATACAGGTAGTGAACCGCCTTTTCATTTTTGTCCTGGGCTTCACAGGTCAGCTCAGTGCACAGCTGCACTGTCGGTGTGTGTGTGTGTGTGTGTGTGTTTGTTTGTTTAACCCTCTGTGTGCTAATAAATAAGAAAACACGCACACAAATCAACTGTTCTCTCTCTCTCTCTCTCTCTCTCTCTCTCTCTCTCTCTCTCTCTCTCTATATATATATATATATATATATATATACAGTATATTCATGTTTTTGCCTCGTATACAGATTGCACTGGGCCGTCCCCCTGGCCTTGGCTCTTCAATCACCTCTCCTCACTGCCTGCCTTCACCTTTCCCCTTCCACCATCCGACCCACCATCGATCCATCCATCTATCCCTTCATCTCCTCCTCCGTTGCAGACAGCGTGATAAATCACGGGCGTAGCTGAGTGCAGGCCGGGCCGGGCCCCTGAACACCCACCGAGTTATTTACTTCTGTGTTCCTGTGATCCACACAACCAGCGCACATTAGCACTGACACTGGCACACACACACACGCGCACACACACACACACACACATGTGTGCCTGTTTAGCTTTACGAAATAACGAAAATATTGAGAATTTCATGTTCCAAATGTTTTGGTCCAAGTTCATATGAAGTGTGTTTATTTTTACTCTTTTGAAAGGTTTTATTTGAAACGGCCTTGTCATTATTCATTCATTCATAATACAATGTTTTTCATTCGTTTTTGTTCACAGTGTGGCACATAAGGATGTGGAGGTTAAGCACAACATTCATTTTGTCGTTATTTGGGCTGAGTGGGTTCATCTGAGTGAATCCAACCTTCCTCAGATTGAACTCCCAAGACTCACAAGCAATGTGATGTGGCTTATGAGGGTTATTTAGTATTATCATTATCATCATTATTATTAATTGTGTTGTTATGTTCATATGTGCCTGGGTATATTTTTTTTACCTAACTGCACACTAACTATATCCAACCTCAGCAGTATGATATATTTGACTCAAGGATGGTTGTTCATGTGTCCTAATAAACTTTTTAAATGGCATCTTTTACTGGGTTTTTATGATACAACACTGATTATGACCTTGTTGAATCTTGCATCTAGCAAATACTCCATATTATAAAAAACTCAAATGAACACTTAAACTAATAAAAACTAAACTAAAACAAAGCATTTACAATAAATAAAAAATAGCAAATTTGCTCTTGAAACTAATTAAAATTAACTAATTTCAAACCTTTAACACATAAGCCTCAAAATGTCCGTCTGGACTTTTTTTTGTGCTTATTCTAACGCTATAGAATAACTTTCAATATCTGGCAGTTATTTACAATTTACTGGATGTTAAAAATTGTGTATTAACAATTTCAAATGAAGAAAAACGAAAAGATTTATTTCAGAAAAAAAACACTGTAGTTGCACACAAACACCAGATTTTGTGTGTTAAATTTGAAATTTTGCATAATCGCGTAATTATGGTAATGCAAAGTGCACTTGTGTAAACACTCGGTGTTAAAAAGGAACTAGAACTAATGAAAAATCCCAAACTTTTATAACCTTGGTCTAGATCTGACGATGGTTTAAACGTGGATTTGTGTGTTTTCATAGTGGAAGAGAAGGTGGTTGTGGGGGAAGTGGGAATAACACAGAAGGGCATGGTCTTAAAAAATATGGTCTTGGGCACTTGGTAGATAATCTTTCAGTCTCTAAACGCAATGGAGCAGAGGGTGAGAGGTGTCTGTCAATCACCGCATAAGGAGAACCAGTTTATGGGGTTTGTTGTTGAGGGGGAGGGGGAGCATGGGGGGGGACGACGGACACTGCGCGGAGTCGTTCCCCAGAGGAGCAGTTCACCCGTAAAATGAAAATTCACTGAGTGATGTTTTTAAAGAAACGCCTGCACTGCAGAGGTTTGGGTTTAAGGTGCAGAGAGGTCCCCGAGCTTCTCAGAGGGAAACTAGACTCCACCTCACATCTGGTGTTTCTGAGAGCAAATAAATAAAATAAGAGAGAAAATTGTCCCATTAGGGCTTAAATATCTTTCTCTCAAATAAATACAAAAAAAGCACTCTGACATCCCAGGAGCATAGGAAACTATGACGCTGACTGATCATTTGATGCTTGAGAAAACATCTGGTGGTCCACGTCTCTCTTTAGTGACAGAAAACTTTTCTTTTCGGAAAAGTTTGGGTGTTAAAAACTGTGTGTTATCTATAAAAAAGAAAAAAAGAATTGCCGTATAGAAGCTACAGTGCCATCCGTCGTGACACGCTTCAAACTCATGTTGATTATCACATAATCATAACTGTGTCCCTGCAGCTTCATCTCAGCTGCTCCCTTCACTCGTCCAAACAGCTTGTGCGCCACGCTCCGCGTTTCGTAGCCAAGGACTCAAACACGCCGCTGACGTCTGATGTCCACCAGAAGAAAGAAACATGAAGACGTTTTGATGGACAGTTCTGTTTTGGTTTGTTTTTTTTGGAGCTGAATAATGTTGGAAAAGCCAAATCCAGACGCTTGGCAGCGCGTTGGGCCTGGAAGTGCGAGAGCCAACTCACAGCGCTTGATAATCTTTCAAACTTCAGGTGTTGTTTTAAATCCAAACATATTCAAACTGAGGAAAATGTCTCGCACACTCTCCCTTTAGTTTGACTGTGAGAGGAGAACAGCGTGTACGCACAGCAGATGGTATATTTTATAATCCAAGACCCAGAACAGGAATATTCTGTGCTGAGTTTGTGGTCGTGTGGAAAGAGAGAGAGAGAGAGAGTTGATCTTTTTTTTAATGCTGCCTTCAAGTCACTCTGTTAAGCTCCTGGTTGAAACTTCTGAAGTGGTAAATACGACGTGTCGCGCATCCGAGTGCATTTATTTGGAAGGGCGGCTTCCCCGGCAACATGAGTAAACTGTAGCCCGTGAGTTTCTTATCAACAGTGCGAGGGTGACAAACCGTGCCCCCAGAAAAAATGTGACAAAACGATAAATACGGTGAAATTTAAATTCAAACATTGCAGCCAAACTGGTTTTTTGAACCCTGACTTTTCCTTCAATGCTGTGTCTTTCTCACGTTTCCAAAGGTCTCCCACTTAAAATAGACAGAAATAAACATTCTTAATGATAACAGCATGTAGTAGGTGTATCTCTTTTGTTGATCATTTTCTTACCAGTGGTGGATTGCACTGTTGCCTCACAGCAGGAAGGTCGTCAGGTTCAAATCCTGGTTATTTTGCATGTTCTTCCCGTGTGTGCGCAGCTTTTCTCTCATAGTCCAAAAACAAAAAACACTCAGAGGTTAAATTAGACGGCGAATAATTAGTCAGCTCTATACATTTGACATGCGATGGACTGGCGGCCTGTCCCTCCACCCTCATGTGGACGATAAAGCGGTAGAAAACAAATGGATGAATGTCAAGGTTTCTACTTCCTGCCCTCTACTTATCCTTCTTGAACTATTGGCTACACTGCCCCCTTGCAATTTCTGGTGAAACTGCTCCATTTTTGCAACTATATC
The DNA here is from genome assembly GCF_958295425.1 of Solea solea. NCBI lineage: Eukaryota > Metazoa > Chordata > Actinopteri > Pleuronectiformes > Soleidae > Solea > Solea solea. The sequence continues at coordinate 6,391,805 of NC_081153.1, read as the reverse complement.
CATCCATGTCATCCATCTTCTACCACTTTATCCTCCGCCAATCTCAGCTGACATAGGGCGATAGGCGGGGTACGCCAGTCCATCACAGGGACACATAGAGACAAACAACCATTCACTCTCACACTCAGAGTGTCCTTTGACCTAATCCTTTTGGACTGTGGGAGGAAACTGGAGAAACCTGGAGAAAACCCACGCACACACGGGGGGGGGGAACATGCAAACTCCATGCAGAAAGGCCCTTGTGCCACAACTATATCCAATGTCTTTCATTTCAACCTGCATTGAGTGGTAAATAACATGTGTGACAAAGCACCGAGTTCTTTGGCATCTAGAGGACAAATATAACAAAGATATCTTTTCGTCAGCGCTCACATTCCTTTGGTTGCTTTAGTGAACCAAACGCACCTGTTGGCCATGTTGTTCAGCACGCGGATGCTTAAAGTTAAAGGTGTTGTGTTTTTTATTGATTCAGAAAGAGCGATGGGAGGGCAGTGGGTGGGTGAAAAGAAAGAATGTGGGCACTCTCAATTACTGAAAGGACAGCAGGTTCTATGGTATTTCTAAAGGTGTTGTTTTTTGTTTGTTTTTTTCTGAAACAGTATGACAGTGAGATGTGAGACGGCTGACTTTTAAAAACTTTCTCCAGAAAGGAAAAAGAAAACTGCAAAAGTTTCATCATAAGTGGGAAAGTGCTTGTCCTCCCTGCAGCAGTTAATGATTACAACACCGTGCAACGACACACGGCATCAGGGAGTGCGGGCGGCTATACTGAGCTGTAGGATGCACTGCGGGGGCCGGGAGCAACACTTTAGTGTCTCTTTACCTCGCAAATGAGCCTAAGAGACAGGGGTGTTCATGAGACTTTGGGGGCCCTGGGCAAAAGAGACTCTGGGGGGCCCTACGTTGAACTGAAGCTAATGGCACTGAGCTTAGAGGGTGGATTTACAACCACAGAGTCAGTGCATTCTCTCAAATTTGACATTATTATTGCAGCGACTCAGTCCTGCACTGTACTGGACCTGCTACTGGCTGCCGATTGTTAGCTGGTAGTGTATTGTTTTGTTTTGTTTTTACTTGCACTCAGGTATAAATCACGACCAGATGCTTGCTTAGTGTCTGAAATGATATCAGTGATTTTTAAACTTAAACCCGAGCACAATAGAAAACTGTTTGAGCCTTTCGGTCGGCAACACCTGAGTCAATAGACAGGTGACCTCAAATAACCCAGCATGACTCTGGGCCGGTGTGAGCCTCAGGTAGAATATAGGAAATGAAATACACCCCCTAGTGGTTGGGAGGAAACTTGCCTCCTTTTCTATAGTGTCACATTGAAAAAAGAACTACCTTCTGAGCACCTTAAGTCCAAAAATGTCCCCATTCACATTGTTTAACTCCAATTAAACAATGTAGTTATTCTTTAATCAGTCATAAGAAGCAAAGTTTTTCAGTTGAGATAGATACTTTATTCATCTCACAGAGAAATTCCCAACGTATGTTCCCTGACTGGGAATCGAACCCAGGCCGCAGCGGTGAGAGCGCCGAATCCTAACCACTAGACCACCAGGGACCACTAGACCACCGGGTGTCATTTATAATACACTCACAGATTTATTAGGAAAATAACACATATCCCAAACAGAAGGAAATTGCTCAAAATTGTGTGGAGAGACCTTAAATTGAAAGCATAATAATGTGGACTTCATGATTGTGTAGTCTTAAGGTAAAGAACATAACTGTTTTACACAGTGACGTACAAGTTTATTAGACCGCCTGTCGTAAAAGCGAAATCTTTCAGAAACGTGTCTAAATTTGAGCCGGCTCACTGGACTTCTTCTCTGAGAAGCATAACATTCAACCATTAAAACTAATGTTTCTGTTCAGGAACACACTATCTTTTCAATTTTCTGTGAAATTGTACATTTTAAAATTCATGGATAGCAATAATTATTATATTTTAGCATTAAAAATGTAATTTAGGCTAAAGAGCGTCTACATACTGGTGTTTAAACCATTACAGAAACATAAAAAATGATTTTGATAATTACCAGTGCTGTTCATTTAAGGGCTGCAGTGGCTTTGAGTGGTGGTCTAATACATTTGTTAAGCACAGTACATGACATATTTTAAAATATCAAAAATTCCACAAACCCAGAATCATAAGAAAATAATAAAAAGGCTAAAGAGACTGTTTTCGCCTTCAGTCAATTTCAACCGAGGGCGAAGTGGAGGTTCGGGTTTATCTTGGCATCTCTCACCCGCTGAGATGAGGATTTAGAAGGAAACTCGCTGGAAAATGATGTTATATCTCAGCTTTAGAGGTTTGGGGGTCAAATGGCACAGATTGCGTTCATGCGGCTCAGGATGTGGATGTGGACGCGCACGTCTTCAGACCGTCTCTGAGCACGGTCGGATCGGAGGTCACATTTAGGACGAGATTGAAGTTTTCAGACACAAATCTATGCGGCGCCTCCTGGTGTATGAGAGGGTCTCTCAGGAGTGGTGTTAATGCCAGGCCTGAATGTTCCCTAAATGTCCCTCCACTCTCAGAAATTGAACACGAAAAATACTCCCCATGTTTCACGTTTTACTGTTTCACTTTAGATTATACAAAAGGCCCCGTGACGAGTGCGGCGTCGTTCTTGAGTCACTAACATTATTACAAATTCACATAAGACCCGACTTGTCCCTGAAAAGAACACAACGCGAGGAGGTGCAAGTAAATCAAAATTACTCAGCACAGTATCTCCGCAACTGCACTGATGAAGATAAATGGCTGAAAACATGTGGTGGGGCGGGGGGAATAAAAAGCCTGGTGTACAAGAGCAGTTATTTTATTTATTTTAATTTACTTGGGTGTCTTTGATGTGGACAGTTACAATACATATGAATGGCAGTGCAATGCATCACAGCATGTGTTATATTAGGTATTAAATGGATATTTTTGACCCTATTCAATGGAATGACCAGCATACATAAACATAAACAAACACTGCACGTGCGGACATTTGTAAAGAGGGTTTGTTCATGAAAGATGTTTTAACCTTTCAACAATTTGCTTTATCGTAATTAGGCAACGGTTCGTGCTATCGGGAAAATTCCAACAGTTTCCGAAAGCCGAGAAGTCGCACGTCAAAACACGACATGTGGTTCTTACGGTCATTTCAATCGTGCTGTTGCAGGAAGCCGGCAAATCAGCGTCTTTGTCACCAGAGCGGAGAGATTTGGAAAGAAAATGCCTGGACAAACTGAGGCAAAGATATGTTAGAGATGTTGTGTTACAGAAATATGTGTTACACTTGTCACAACTGAACAACGACTTGGGAGACGACGTAAAATATAAACAATCTTTTATTTTGAAAGTGCAACGAAACACCACTCATAAGAGGGAGAAACTACTAAGAAAAACAAGGGCTAAAGCTAATAATCAAATCCACTCTTCTCGAGGAAAGCTAAGAAACACTGTTAACACTGTGTGTTACGCTGACATGACACACTGGCAACAGACAAACACAGATGCAGACCATAATATATATACACACAGTAATGGGGACCAGGTGGAAACAATCAGAGTGGCGGGAAAAACACAAGGTGAAGGGACTAGTTACCTTAAACAAGAGGAGAGTGACATTTCAAAATAAAACAGGAAACCACGAGACAACAACTAAACACATCCAAGCTGGTGTTTTTTCTCAATAAGAATTGTTAATACAGTATTTTAACATGCACTTAATTAGATATAGATATATTAGATAGAGATATTGAAAGTTATTCTGGAAAAATGGGTAAAATCACTTAACTCACAGGACATTTTCTGGCCCTTTTATGGTTAAAATAAGCAATGATAAAAAAAGTCCAGACAGACATTTTGAGGCTTCATATGTAATCATCTTATTTATTTCATAGCAACTGACGCTGCACAGAAAATATGTCATGTATAGACATAAAAAGAGCAGTTGCTGGTTAAGAAAATGTGAGGAAACTGTGAGAAAAAATGTCCAAATGAGTCAAAGTGGACGAGTGAGACGGAGGAGACGTTGTACGAGATGTGCTGTGCTCCCCAAGGCGTTTTGTGAAATGAAATATATTCTTTTTAACTTTTGTCCTCGTGTTCTAATTTCTGCCTCAGTCATCAGCTCCTCAGGTCACGCAGTGGCATCGCGCTGAACACACAAAGTTTCAGACAGAACAAACAATTTGCCGCCGTAAATTAGTCGGACACGAATGTGATTCCGGGAGATTTTTATGATGATGTTTACCTCGGCCGCTCACGGGGCGCCGACGCTGCATCTCGAGCAAATATCAAAGTGACGCGCAAACAGAGCGTGAGTGTCATTCATTACATTAGATGAGGGGAAATGACCTTGTCTGATGTTTAATGGGTTTTAAGAGGGTTTTTTGTTTGTTTTTTTAAAAATACAGAACACACACTTTTAGCTCTTTATATCAAGTAATGCACAGAAAAACACAAAAACAAGGACATTTAAAGCCTAGTTGTGTAAATTGGAAGTAGATTAGATTAGAGTCAACTTTATTATCATTGGAAATGAAATAAATATGGTAAAGGTGCAGGTCTATATATCTATATACAGATGAAATATAGTGGGATTGCATTTAAGTTTAAGATCAAAAAAGAAGAAAATATGTTGTATCCATTTATGCACTTTATGTATGTGACTTGCATTTGATAAATAAAATTTATAAAAAAAAAATATATATATATATAGTGTGATTGTGAATGTAAAGTTTTTTTCTTTTTTTTCGTTTGTTAAAACATAGAAACATAGAATTAACGTAGCACAATGTAGGATTTGCTCTTGGGCTCCCCCAACAGTTGGCAAACAGTATTGTTTGTTACACCTGTCGTAAAATTATGTAGTATTTTATACAAATGTAGCAGATTACATTGTTTTATTTTTTATTGCTTAGGTTGCATTTTCAACCCGGCTTATATAACCTATTGCTCATTGTATAAATCACTCGATTCATGAACGATGGGATGTATGCCGTAAAGTAGAATGTTGTAGTTCTTTTTGGCTCATACCTGAAACCAGAACTTCCATCGTGCCAATGCAGATGATGAAGACCTGCTCATGATTTTTGTTCACTCTGTATATTTGTCTCCAGACTCTTCACATATTGAATTATATGATGTTTGAGGGGTTTTGTGAGGTCACATGATGCAAAAACTCCTAAAGTCCAAGTGAATATTGGTGCCAAAATGTGTGTGAGGAAGGATTCTCTCAGCGCAGTGTAAAGAAAGCGCTTTTCATGAGTCACAAAAAGGCTACACTTACATTGACCTTTGTTCACTAAACTCAAACTAAGTCCAAGTGAATTTGTTTGTGCCAAGTTTGAAAGGATTCTCTGGCTTTGTTTCTAAAATGTTTTTGTGATCTTCATCTCTAAACGCAGATAAATCTGCTCATTTGAGTGCAAGCAAAGATTTGGGCCAACTTTAAAGAGGAACCTTTGAGGTTTTCCCTGAGACTTTACAAAGTCGTTGTGACCTTGATCTTTAAACATCAACCAGCAAATTCTAATCACTACATCTAAGAGTCTGAGTGAACAACTTTGAAAAGGTTGTGTTTCTGAAATGTTGCATTTGGGAGGAAAAAAGTGGGGTTTTGTGAGGCCAGAAGAAAAGAAGAAAATCTAGTCACGTCATGTTTGAATCCAAGCCAGCGTTTGTGCCACATGTTGTTGATTTTGTTCTTTTAAACACTGTTAACTGTTACTACCTTGACCTTTCACTGCCAAAATGTAATGAGCTCATTCTTCAGTCAACAAGTCGCCAACAAGTCTGGAGGCATACAAATATTTCTGGTGAATTTCCCTTGGAATTAATGGAGTTGTTGAGAATCAACTGGAAATTTCTTTTCATTAAACAAAAACATTGATGTTGAAAATATGGAGCTCCACCCTGGCCACACCGTACCATTTTAATCAAAAAATGGCACCCTTCATCAATAATACTGGTTCCTAATTGATATTCAACTGTTTTTGCATCAAATCTGATTGTTTTAGCCAATATTAGGCGACAATATATTCTTTATCAACTAACGGTTCAATTTTTTAAAAGTTTTATTCCCATGAATTCACATAAATTCCCATGGAAAGTTTCCAACGTTCTCGATATTTGCAACTCCACTTGTACACCACAGCCTCATCATTTGGCCTCGCTGACGAGGATTTGGTTTGAGTCCAAACTGTGACACATTGGTCAGCCAGGGGGAAAAAAACAACAGAGAAATGTCTGTTTTCTGACCCTCAGTCCATGACTTAAAAGGTGAATATCAGCCCCCTGATGTGAAAATCACATCCCTGGATTACTTCCTAATCAGGCCAGAGTAATTAAATTAAACAAAGTGGAAATTAGAAAAAATTAGAAAATTAGAAAAACCACACAACCTCAAGTCAAAGGCTTTTGACAGAAGTGCTGCTTGATTTTCTCTCCACTGAGGAAAACAATCATATGTTACCGCCCTCTGTGAGCGAGTGGTAATTAAACTGAACCTCAGGGTCAGTCGTCAGTCTGATCTCAATATGCAGTCACAGTAATTCCGTCTTTGTGTTAGTAACGTCTCGTAACTGCACCAGCTCCGGCCGGTTTCCAGAAAAAACACATCCACTGCAAGATCCTATATACTGTAGTTATACATTATACAAATTGGGAAATTGCGAGTGGAAAACCCATGCTGGATTCATTTTGTTTCACTGAACTGAGCGTGAACTTTGAACAGGAACAGGAAAACCTCAAAATGAACCGACCTGAGCCGAAATGAGCACCCATTTTGAGTTTCGCTTATTACTTATTCCTTTTTGCTTGAAATGATTCATTTTTTTTAATATTGTGTGTTGAATAGATTATACTGTATTTGGAGTTTTCTTGGGGGGGTTGTGGGTGTTTTGGAAGTTCTCTGCAGAGTTTATGGTCACTTGAATGCTGATAAAATATCAAAATAAACCCTATTGTTAGGCCACAACCTGCCTGTCACCCCCACAGCTATAGTCAGTACATAATAAGAGCGTCTGCTTACTTGTCTGTGACTCACATGAAACTCAGTTTTTTTCCCGTTGATGGGACTCGGATGAGATTTTCTTTCAGGGCTGCGTGGACACAGAAAACAGGTATTAACCCAGGTATTTTAAATCTGATTCAGACAGATCACATTTGACATGTTCACTATCACAAACCCCTTTTTTAGAAAACATTCTATATGTGACTATCACAGAATCGTTGTATCGTGATATTCTTGGTATCCTGGACCATGTATCGTATTGTATCGTATTGTATCGTATCGCATGGTATCGTATCGTATCGTATCGTTTCGTATCGTATCGTATCGTATCGTATCGTATCGTATCGCGTCGCGTCGCGTCGCATCGCATCGTATCGTATCGTATCGTATGACCCCAAGCTGGATATGTGTATAAAATGATCCTGCACTTCAGTAAAGAATATGTGTCTATGTCAGCTTTGAATGAAGTCACGTGAAGGTACAGCTGAAGGAACACGTACAATAACTCACAATTTATTTTGCAGAAATCTCAAAAACCTCTGCTCTGGCTGCCGTACACACACACACACACACACACACAGGGCCACGTGAGAGTCTGTCCCTTTGGCCTGGGACCAAAGATGTCAAATCAATTAAACGAGCTGCCGGCATAACGTGACCGTGTATCAGTCCCCGCACACATCGCGCTCCGTAATTCGTTCCTGTCTCGTCTCCGGCTTTGGCCTTTTGAAGTTGGGATCTCACAAATCCTTCCTTCCTTCCTTCTTCCCTCCCCTCCATCATCCTCACCACGTGACAACTCCGTCCACTCTGGCGTTCCCCTCGCCCTCCATATCTCCCCTCACCCTCCATATCTCCTGTCGCACTCTCACTCTGCTCCCTCCCATCATCTGGGCATTTTACCCCCGGCCCCCCAGGTCTTCTCTTTGCTGTCGTGTAGCAGGAGTGTTGCTTTGCTAATGGCACTCCAAGGAGGCGCGGAGATTATACCGTTGGATTTAATTAAAGACATTAAAGGGCTGGGAAGACACAGAGCCCACGGGATGATGGTGTTTTCCCCCATCGCCCCTCCAGAAATATCACCCTCTTTCCTTCATTTTCCCTCCTCTCTTCCCTTTCCTTTGCTGTTGCTCATTTGACTCTCTTTCCTTCTCATGCTGAATCTCCCTCTTTCTTCCCACTGCACGTTATCTCACTCCCACTTTCCTCTTAGTTGGTTTCCCTCTGATGTAGATTTCTCTATCTGACTATTTCCTCTTCAATAAACTCCCTTTTCTCTCTCTCTCTCGTTCTCTGTCTCCATCTCTTATTTCCCGCTGTGCACGTCCTCCTCCCTCCTACTCTTCCTCTGCCTCTTTCTTGGCACTTGTGCATATCTTCATTAGGTTTGATGCCTGGAACTTTGTTTATCGCTAATTAGTGTTTTCCTTGCGAGTTTGATTTACATCACAAGTCTGTTGCTGGTTTGTAGAAAACGTGCATGGCTCCGTTTGCCTTTTTCTTTTTTCTTTTTTCTTTTTTTTTTCGCTGGCAGAAGACAAAGACAAAGAACTTACATTAAAATACAAACTGTGTGGATTTTCTTTACCTGTTCATGCATCAAGTCTTTACTTATTTTAGAGACATCATTGTGGGTAGTTTTTTTTTTTTTTTTGGTATGTTGTGTCCTTCATCTGAAAATGTGGAGGTGTTTCATATGCTTTGGTGAATATTTCATGAATTCATACGCTAAATAATCCAAGAATTATCATAACATTTTATGCAATGATAAATTACCTGTAGCGACGGAGGATGCGGATGATATCACAGACTTTCTGGAAACTCGCCTGGTTGTTTCCAGCACATGACGGCGGTTTCTACTCGGTAGATGTTTCCACATGAGAGAGTGCACCAATGCTTAGCCATGGTTGATGGTTAAAAGATTACCTCTAGTTACTGCTGTATTTAGGTCAAATTACGCCAACTTCCAAAAGTGCACTAAAGCAATTCCGCGTGAAAATTCCCGTTCTGTGTGAACATACGAGTTCAAGTGCGATATCTTGTCCCCGTCAGTTATTTCAGGCTGTTTTTCTTTCTATGGTAACTTTTTTAGCACAAAACTTTACCTCGGGATCAATAACTGCTAAATGATCTCATCTTACATTTAAGACGTCTTTGTCTCCGAGGCGCGTTGGCCGTGTATTTGTTTGACGGATATGTTTTTGTATTTGTAGGAGTTTGTTAATGGTTAGCGGTGAAGGGCATTTTGTGAAACACGTTTTGTTTGCTTGTAAAGTTTTGGCAGGAAATTATCTCCATATTGATTAGTCTGGCTGCTGGTGCCGTCCTGCATCTCCATTCAGTCATTATTGGAGATGCATCTGCTCCCTGTGAGCTGGCTGCTGCTTATATCACAATCATCCACCATGCAGGATCTCACACACACACACACACACACACACACACACTTGTGTACATACCTCCACCCCAGAAACCCCCCACTTTAATCTGTTCTCCAAATGCTGTTTCCTTCCCTGCGGTGCTGAGCCGGTTTTTCTATTTATGGAGGAGTGTTGAGCTGATGTGAGATGATCAGAAAGTGCCTCACTCCCATTGTGATTCTCCTTGAGGTGTATGTGCATGCACGTGTATGTGTGTGTGTGTGTGTGTGTGTGTTTGTATGGGCATGTTCTTGTATGTGTGTCTTTGTGAGGACCAAAACAAACCTATAAACCATCAGGTGTGAGGACATTCTGGGAAAGTGAGGACATTTTGCTGGTCTTCACGTACCTGATGATCATGATAATCAGGCCTCCTGGATATAGTTTTGATTTTAAGGCTGTAGAATTGTCAAATTGTAGAACTGTCTTCTGCCCCCTTTTTCCAAGATAACTTTCATTTTCGATGTCTGGAGTCACGGTGCTGAGAAGTGGCCGTCACAAACGTGTGCAGCGTTGGAGTCAGAACGAGTGTTGTGTTGTTGATGATAAGAAATACATTCAACATGGGCGGCGGATCACTTCATTGTGCTCATTTAATCCCAAAACCTCATTATTTTTGATTAAAAAAAAAAAGGATAACGTGTGGACGTGTGTATAAATAAACATCGTTGTTTAAACTTAATACTCATTTTGCTAACGCACTTAGCCCATAGATGCTAGCTTGCTAATATACTGCTAATGCCGTCACAAATGTCCGAATTTTCCTTGCACTGTTTTTTCTTGCTCAAAATGTAATCAACTACAGTGGTGGAAAAACACGGTGTATATTTGACTACTTATTAAACTATTCAATTTAATCAACACATTTAATTAAGATTTTCTGCAAAATGCAATAGCTTACAACATTTATCTTATTTGCTCTGTTTACATAGCAATGCTGACACCTATTGGTGATTTACTGGTACTGCCTTAACAATGACACTCGCAATGAATAAGATGAGGATAATTTAATAGCATTTAATAGAGCCTTGTAGTCACGTATAAATACGGTAATAAAAATCAAAAAATTGTCTGATAGACTGTTTAATATATGACACATGACTTATTTGACACCTTCCCTGTCTCCACTGGTGTTCCCCAAGGTTCGGTGCTCGGCCCCCTCCTCTTCATCATCTACATGCTTCCCCTTGGTCATATCATCCGTCATCATGGACTTCATTTTCACTGTTATGCCAATGACACCCAGGTGTACATATCCACCAAATCCATCACCCCAGTCATTCTCTCCACCATCACACACTGCCTCGCCGACATTAAAACCTGGATGGACCACAATTTCCTCAAACTCAACAGCAACAAAACAGAACTCATCCTCACCGGACCCAACTCTCTCCTCCCACTGGCCCAGAACATCTCCCTCACCATCGACGGCCACTCAGTCACTCCCTCCCCCTCTGTACGCAATCTCGGCGTTATCCTGGACTCCACCCTCTCATTCAAACCCCAAATAAACCATATTACCAAAACATCATTTTTCCACCTCCGCAATTTTGCCCGTCTCCGTCCCTCCCTTTCACAATCCCCTGCAGAAATCCTCATCTAGCCTTCATTACCTCCAGACTCAACTACTGCAATAGCCTCCTCTACGGTCTCCCCTCCACTCACCTTCAAAAGCTACAATATATCCAGAACTCTGCTGCCCGTCTGCTCACCCACACCCGCTCCAGTGACCACATCACCCACATCCTCAAAAAACTCCACTGGCTCCCTGTTCCCTACCGCATACAATACAAGGTTCTTCTCATCACTTACAAGTCCCTCCATAACCTGGCCCCCTCATATCTCACCGACCTCCCCCACCTACACTGTCCAACCCACCGCCTCAGATCCGCTGACTCCAACCTCCTCACTCCCCTCAGGACAAAGCGCCAAACTCTGGGGGACCGAGCCTTTGCTGCAGCCACCCCCACTCTCTGGAACTCACTCCCACAACTCATCAGGAACTCACTACAGACATTTAAATCATTACTCAAAACCCACCTGTTCAAAACTGCTTACACTTAACTGTCTATTTCCCATTGTTTTATTTCAGTCCTGTCCTTTGTTTTTGTTTTTGTTTTGTGTTTGTACAGCGTCTTTGAGTGTCGAGAAAAGCGCTATATAAATGTGATGTATTTTTATTATTTATTATTATTATTATTATTATTATTTATTTTGGCATACAAAGAACCAACTCGTAACCAAAGACTACGCTATGTAAAATGTGAATTAACTTTTATTAGTAACTTTGGTAAGTTTCAGATTTCAATTCATAAATAACATCGATGGAGGGGGGCCCAATAAATTCAGTCTGCCTAGTATAGTCCATTTATTTAATCCGGCTCTGATGATGACTGACTGACTGACTGACTCCCCCTATTCTAGTAATACAAAGCTAAATGCAGATGGGTGAAGTATTCCTTTAACGTCCTAAAAGATCCGTGTTTTTATAACCTCACAACTGAACTAATGAAACTCTACAGGCGTAAAACATGAACATATCATGCCAACATTGGCCTCTCGCTCCACTGGCTCCCAGTACATTTTCAGGATTCATTCTACTATCCTGTTTGTTTGTAAATCATTAGATGGGCTGGCACTGCCGTATCTGGCTGAACTAATGGAAGTCCCTAAAACGAAGCTAAAGTCCAGAGGCCTTTGCAGTGGTAGCTCCTCGGCTTGTGCCCCAGATCCTTGAGATCTTTAAAACTTCTTTAAAAACCTCCCTTTTTCTCCATGGTGTTTAATTCAAGTTGAGCTGGACTGCCGTGTGTGTTTGTGTTGCACCGTATCGCTTAACTTTTCATGTCGTCTTTCTTCTATCGTCATTTTTTTTAAATGCGCTCTATAAATAAAATTGCAGTTGAGTTGAGTTGAGTGCTGTAATCAAGCTTGTGTGTAATCAGGAGCGTGTGGCGACTTTGCATAATTGCTCTTTGTAGTCGAGGATGTGAAGACATCGGAGGGACAAAGGAAAGAGCGGAGGGCGGCAGCACGGCTGTTTTTTATGGGAGGTTAGGGTATAATAAACATTGCTAGTAGGGTTTTGGGTAAGGGGTAAGGGGATGCATCATGTCTACGAGCGTCCTCACAATAAATGCCGCACAAACATCGTTTTAATCGAGATGTTGTTGCCCGTGTCCCTGGGCCAAAGGCTAATGGAACAACAAGCACAATTTCATTTCCTGATCCTTTGTGTGGCTCTGCAAAGGTATATGTGATGTGTCAAACTATTTATGTCATACTGTTATCTCCACTATGTGAACATGAGACAGAGAGAGAGAGCGTGAGTGTGTGTGTGTGTGTGTGTGTGTGCGAAGGAACAAGAAAGACTGAGTCACCCTCTGGCTTGCCATCCTTATCCCCGGCACCCGGTTCCCTGTTTAGCCCTTCAGTGGTGACGATGAGCCGTCCCCTCGATTCAATCAAACAGACGACATCGGGGCGGGGGGTGGGGGGGGGGGGGGGGACACAGAAAACAATTAGGTTTGACAGAGAGAGGAGTGATGGAGGGAGTGAGAGGGGTTTAGGTGGATTTGGAGAGAGGAGTGAGAGTGAATTACAAAGGCAGTGAGAGCGAGGCAAGGAAGGTAAGAGGATGAGAATATGAGAAGTGCTGACAGACGCAGTAATGTATTCCAAATGCTCACATTATTGCAGGATAATTATGTCTTAAAGCAGTATAACGGGAGCGAAACAGGTGTAGTGGCTGCTACTGTTTCAATCTGAGGGTCTTGCGTGGGTTTTCTCCGGGGACTATAGTTTCCTCATATAGTCCAAAAACATGCAGATGTTAGGTGTGAATGTGAGTGAATGTTTGGGGCCCGTTATTATATTATTATATATAGTAAATAGTATATACTGGGATTGGATTAGGATAAAGTGTTAAATAATAAGCAATATAAGGAATATTCACTATAAGTAAATATGACGTTTTTATACCGTATAGAGTCATGTGTGATACAAACGCACACTGAGCAAAGGCTGTGTGACACGTTTCGTTCTTCTATTCATGAAGAAGTTTTAAAATCACTTCAACCTGCACGGGGGAGCAGAAATCAATCTTTAATTATCTAACGAGTGTTGTGATAATAACCCATATCGACTGATTTAAGATTTTTTTTCGCCAAATTGTGGATCAATTAAAAAGACTTCGGCAACAAAGGAAAATAATGTTCAGTCTTACTGATACTGAGTGACGGAACTTGAAATTTGAATGGAGATTGATTTAGGATTGTGAAGTGGTTTGTTTGTTCAACCTGATTTTTATATTTTACTCCATCACGCACAAATCTGAAGTTCAATGAGTGCTGCACAAGCTTAAAGCTTGGAGAGGTAGCATCTTTTTAAGGTTATTTAACGATATTTCCATAATAACCTTTAACCGTCGTGTAGATCAAGTGATCTGAGAGAGAACTGCTCCTCATCTAGAGAAGGATCTGGACAGTGATGGGAGACTTTGACCAATCACAGATCTCCTAACGGCTTTTCCTTTTAAGCCGCTGCACGTACTCGTCCCTTAAGTGGCAAGATTGCTCTTCCACTATCTCTACGTTACAAAGCAATCTATAAAAAAAAAAAGAAGGAGAGCGTCTAAAACAGAGTCGGGAAAGACACTCCATAAAACCATTGACTGGATAGAAAAGAGGACGTCATCCCATTTTGAAAACCACAAGATTTGCTGCCAGCAGACCAACCCCCCCCCCCTCCCCCTGTGAATCACACTTTATCATCCATTTTCCCGTCAATAATAAAATTATTCACAAAACTGACAATGTGTTTTATTGAAAAGAAACCAGTGAGTGAAACCATTAACTCCTCAGGAAAATGTTTATTGACATTATAAATCAAGGGAGAAGTAGACGCTTATTTCCCCGTAGACTTCCATTCAGACTGATTTATTTTTGCAGCCAGCAGAGTCGCCCCCTAGTGGCCAGAATACTACATCCTTTCACGGATGGAGAGATTGACACAGGTTCTCATCTCTTTGTGTGAAACTGTCCGTGTCCATGTGGTGGGAGGAGCTCAGGGCCGAGAGTCTCCATCCAAAACATCAGAATTTAATAACCCGGGAATCGTGAGACTCAGAAATTCTTCCGCTTCTGTCGACCGCAGCTTCAAATCGCTCATCGTGTACGGACACAATGACACGGGGGCAAAGACTGTGATGGAATATCTATGATTTACAGCACAACCTGCGGTCAAACTACCGGCTACAGTAAAACATCACTCATCTATAAAACATGTTACACTCATGTTAAATTGACATCGTCTGCTCTTTCTTTCTTTCTCCTCCTTCAATGTGCAACTCATGTATTTTTTTGTCCTCGGCTTCTCTGTTAATCCCTCTCAGGACCATAGAATGTCTGCTGATCTGGTTCTTTTTTCTTTTTTTTTGTAACTCTAGACACTGGAAATTCCATCCAGTGCAGAACAAAGGTATTAGACATGTTCTTCAGCTCACACACAAGTGGACAAGTGTCAGTTATTACCTTCACTTATAAAGAGCCAAACCAAATGTGTCAGTTAATTGTCGGTTCTAGCCACAGAATCTCTTTGAATCAGTTCATATTTAGGTATCGAGGGTCTGGTTTCTGCTCTTGTTTGAGAACTGACGGTCTGTCAATGAGGTGGCTCGAGCAGCTGGTTAGGATGCCTCCTGGACGCCTCCCTGGTGAGGTGTTCTGGGTATGTCTCACTGGGTGAAGACCCAGAACTCGCTGGAGAGGCCCAGGGAGAGGAGAGTCTGGGCTTCTACCCCCGCGACAAGAGACGGAGCACATGCAGTTTTTTTTCCAGCTCGGTTTGTGGCTGTTTGTCTCAACAAGACGTCAAGTGTCGTATGAGGGCGTTGAAGAAACGCTGGTCACAAGGGAGTTACGTTTTTCTGTCGCCCGATCAGCTGACTATCATGACCATACTTCATTTTACTCTGGTAAAAGGGAAGGGCACCAAAAATGGAATGGTTGGTGACGGTTATTTTGGGACTATTCCTACAAAAATGCGTACCAAACCATTACACATGGAGGAAACACGGCTTTAGAAACGGACCAATCTAGAACCACATCCTAAAACCCACCCCCTGTCTGAAGTGCATGTGTCTGTATCCATACGAGGCCACTCACACAGAGTATAAAGAGAGGCAAACGCCTCCTCGCTGAGAGAGTTAACAGAGAAAATGCAGAGGGCAGCAAGAGTTCAGTGGAGTTACCCTGTTCATTTTCACCTTTGGAAGTTACAGCCTAACTTATAATACAAAGAGACTCTTTAGGAAGAGCCTTCAGTGGCACCTCGGCTCGCGTTCTTTCATCTTTGAAAACTCGACTGCCTCTGAACAAAACCTGGGAGAAATATAGTGTTTTATAAGAGCGCTGATGGGGCTCAGCTGCCGTTTGTTGTCTCATTAGGCTGCTTCTTGACTCTGTGTCTGCCAGCCACGATACTCTGCCTTGGCACGGCATTAAAAAAAAAACTTTCAGTTGTTCTATTATCAAAAGTGGTTTGAGGTACATTATGTACTATCCTGGAGACCATGATGTCACGGCGTGGACCGCTGATAAGGTTGTCATCCTCACGGATGTCATTTGTTCACTGTTTATTATTCATTATTCAGGAGGAATGATCACATCTGGGATCTGCCAGAGGATCGTTCCATGTGGTCTGATTCAAACCACTGCTTTATGACAGTAGTAGTAGTATTGTGAGGAGTACAGACAGGGCCGGCCCAAGCCTTTATGGGGCCTTAAGATGAATTCCACGTAAGAGTTGCCAGTGCATGTCCAGGGTTATAATCTGATCTGACGTGTTTCCCCAAAATCCCCAACATTATAACGGGTACACTGCAGCAGTTTCCGTCTGCCTGTTTATCTCATTTACTGTATGTAAATTCTACTCTTTAATCATTTAAATAATGGGATCTCACGTAAATCAAACCCAGTGCTAGACAGTTATTGATCCATTTGCTGCACACTAGTGAATCACTAGTGATCAAAAGAAACACAACTTCTAAACATATCTAGAGTTCTTTAATGTGTTCAAATGTTTTCCTTCCCACAGGAGGCCCCAAGCAGCATTTCTGAGCAGCATTTCAACAAATATATGAATTTCTGAGACACATTATGTTAAATTAAGATAAATGGCAGCCATCACAGACCATACATTCTGCTCTATTCTGTTTCTTCTTCTTTTTTCACTCATTATTTTCAACATTTTAGTCCAAACCTGTGCAACATTTAAATGGAAACGTAACTAAAAGCCAGTGATCTATTACACCTCATGGTGCTTTATGTAAATTGCTTGAGTGCACTGGAAAAAGCAATTTACCTTGTGCATTTGTTCTTTTTGTGTTGTGGATTATGTGTTTCTTTTTTAACTTTGCTCTCACCGGGCTTTTACAGCATTGATTATGGGGCATGTTTGGCGCTTCCTGTGTGCTTACCACGACAATTTCAGACGAGGGTTTAACGGCTTACAGCATCTCCATTCCACCAAAACCACACTCTACTCATAAGTGCTGATGTTTCAGACCTGCATTGTGCTTCATAATCAGTTCTGCACTGTAAAAAAAAAAAAAATCTGCGGTTATATAAAGTATCGATTTCATTTGTCTGGGACTCGTAAATGCGTCTCTGCTGAGTCCGTCGTGAAGTTACTCTACATTTCACCGGGGGTAATGCAGAGGAAGTGTAATGCAAGGAGACACATCAAGGTCATCGCCTCCCACGGCAGCTTCCACAGAGGGGCCGTCAAACCAACCCACTGTCCCGGCGTCCAGCTGTTCGGCACCGGCTGCAGCGGCACAGGTGCTCCTGACTGTGATAAAAAATAAAAACGTGTGTGTGTGTGTGTGCGTCTAAAAACTTTCCCCGGTGAATACAATGTTAAAGGTGCCTTTTATACACCAATAAATCACTGTCAGAGTAATTAGAAACACTTGGTGTGATTACCACCAACAGATGAGACCACAAAGGAGACACCAACTCACACCAGTCTTTTGTTTTTTTACCTGACAACAAAGGACTTGTGTTTGATTTTAAATTCAACTGTACGTTCAGTGCAATCGAAACAACATGATGTGATGTGATTGAAATACAGCTATTGTCTCCTTAACCCTTAGTGCTCACGTGGCACAGATCAGTGGTAAATAATACACAACTCCATATATGGACATCCTGGAGCTTTTTTTCATCTTCTTATGTGTTGTTGAGTCAAAGTTATGATTCATTTAATATCACATTTTTAAGTAGTGACATAAAGGTAGAAACAATTGTGCAGAAGTCGCAATATAGACCGTTTTTCTTTTCTTTTCGTTCATAAAAACGAGACAAGTGAACTTCAGGACGTGTTTCCATCCGATTTTAAACATTTTGAGTACTTTTTGCTCAGGCGTGTTAATTTCTTATTGTCTCTGTACATACAGTGCGTTTTTACATAGTAATGGAAAAAAGCAGCCGAAATGCTCGGTGTTGTAAGGGTTAAACAAATATTTCCTCAAGCTCAGTTTAGCTGTGTTCTCCAAGAAAGAATTTGTGTGAAAACACAAAATCTTTTTGTTATGAAATGAGAAGAAACATTTGTTTTAACAGCTGTCTGTTAAAACACAAATTTCACAGAAAAACTGGAATAAATTGCACATAAATTGTGATTTACTGTTGGATTAAGGATAATAAGTGAGGGGTTTTATCTATTAAATAAGAATTTACACACTTCATCTTTGTTGCTCTCCACTGCCAACAAAAAAAAAGTTTATTTTGAACACCTGAATCACTTGAAATGACATATTTCCTTGTACATGGTTCCCATTTTTCTTGGATACCAGGCCGTATCCTTGTATGTCACACTATTTATTATATTTTATTATGACTATACATTATTAATATGCTTCCTTATATGCTTTGTTGTTATTTGTCCGAGTTTCCCCCCTCCGAGTCACCTTCTGCACCTATTTTGTTTCGCTCCTCTCCACATTTCTATGAATAAATTCCTCACACTGCAGCAGTGGAGAGCACTAACAGACTGCAGGCACACAGCTATGTGCAGTAGTTTTATGAAACCAGTATCTATAATTAATATTCCTTGGAGAGAGCAGTGCAGCAATGCACTTAATAATTTGTTCTGCATTAGGCTGAGAGTAAATAAAGCACTAGTGGATTATGTTCTTGGTTGTGAGGAGTGTGGGGGCGCGAGGAAAAATAAAGGAATTGATTTCACTTCATCAGCAGTCGCTGTGACTCACAAACAGGTGTCAGATCACATCTTTCTTTATTGGCTCTCGTCATTGCAGAGTGGAGAGGAAGAGAAATAAAAGGTGACACGTGTCACACACACACACACTGTCACCGACTGTCATCCCCATCGGATTCATGAACAGAAATTGTTTTAATATTCTTTAATTTGCCTCCACAATCTACAAGATTACAGGGTTTTTCCCTCGACATTAAATTCACTGTGGTTTTAGAGTCGTACGACATCAAAGTGTCCGGAAACTGCAGCAGCGAAAGCTTCTGCACCACACGTGATGTTTCAAAACACAGGGCAAGTGAACAAGTTTCGTTTGCCAAAATCAACAGCGGCTAATGACTTGGCCGACCAAACAGAAACAGAGAAACTTATACGCATATTGTGTCCAAATAGCATCTATAATTTTTTTTTTCTTGATACAGAGCCAGTGCTGTAGATAAAACTAACAGATGTGTGTGTGTTGTTGTTGTTGTTTTGATGGCGGAAAACAGAATTAAATCAGCCATTTTTAAACTATAAAGAGATTTCTCTGTGTGTGTGTGTGTGTGTGTGTTACTGGCACAGTGAGAACAGGACGTTCAAACACAAATAGGCCTACAGTTAACCATGACTCCTGCCCACTGAAATCTTGTGCACCGGGAGTAAAAACATTGCATTTAAAGCTTCCCCAGAGAAAGTGTAAAGAACAGAGTTGCCGACCCGAGTTAAACGGCTTAGAAACTGTGCTTAACGGGAACAAAGAGCTTGCCAGCGATGCAGCATGGGGGGGGGGGGGGGGGGGTTAGCAAAAGCCACTATGCACTATGGGTGTTTGTATCCAAATGTCTTGAAAAAGGCAACAACAGATTAT
Organism: Solea solea; assembly: GCF_958295425.1. Lineage (NCBI taxonomy): Eukaryota > Metazoa > Chordata > Actinopteri > Pleuronectiformes > Soleidae > Solea > Solea solea. The sequence goes on along the minus strand of NC_081153.1, from coordinate 6,372,237 downwards.
CGCTGGTCAACAAAACCCGCTAAATCTCGCTTTTAATCAGGAGTTTTACAGGTGAGAATGTGTTTGCATGTATGCTAACATACACTCTATGTGAGCATACACCAACAGGCACTGTAATGACATATCTAAATACATTACTTTAAAATGGAGTTGGTCCAGCCTTTTGTAGCTGTAACAGCTTCCACACTTTTCGGGTGTTTCAATGTGAATTTGTGTCCACTCATTCTGTTCCAGTTCACCCCGAAGCTTCTCGATAGGGTGGAGGTCAGGTCACTCTGGTCAAACCGTGTCTTTATAGTCCTTGTCATGTTGAAGTTGAAAAGGACCTTCCTCAGACTGTTGCAGCAAAGTTGAAAACATAGCATTGTCCAAAATGTCTTGGTGTGCTTAAGCGTTAAGGCTGTCCTTCATTGGAGATGAAAAAAGCCCGATTGAGACAGTACTTAACTTAAAGTAGCAGAGTGTTTGTATGACTAATGCGAACGGCAGCCATCTTGGAATGCTAAGTTCCTAGCGTCCGACTTGGGAATTCCAGTTGAAGGAACGTCACCCTTAATGTCTGAAAACTTTTGACTACTCCTTGATCAAATGACTCTGCAATGCTAACAGGCTTGTATCAGCTTCAACGCTACGACGCGCATTCATATTCAGGCTGTTAGCGTAGCCGTTAGCATAGCCGTTAGCATTGATGTTCGTAGTGACCCTTACTTTTTAAAACTTAAGCTAGCAGCAGCACCATTTATGATGATCATATTTTTATTTTAATTAAGTGCTGTTGTGTGAATATATAGCAATAAATGATTGTGCGTATTTCGCAACATCATAATAATATCATATCACGACTCAAATATTGTGATAATATCGTATTGTGGTATCTCTGGCGATTCCCGCCCCTAACGTCAAGACGACATGTCTAAACCCACAGACAATGAAGGAGAGCGAGCTAATTTATGGATGTGATCGAGTGTATTGATTATCATTATTATAATGATTTGTTAGCAACTCACTGATGAGGCAACAGCAGCCAAACATTTCCGTCTCGTGTTGACGGTCAATACGAGCAAAACAACGACAAACAGTAAAGCAGAGATGGAAAAGAAGGTTGAAGAGAAAGTGTTGCTGTTGATGAAATATACAACCACACTCAGACTCCCACACTGAACCACTAAGAGGTAAAAATAACCTTTGGAACAGTATTAGAGCACGGCCAATTAACTGAGATTGTGTTTCGAGGCTTTCAGCATTTCTGAGTCGACACAATCCACCAGTGAGAGAACAGAGCTGTTAGCTATGAGAGACACCAGCTTATGTTTTAGATGCAGGGAGAAGAAAGTCGTGGAGGAGCGGAAAAAAACTCCTCTCACAACTGTTATGTGGAGCATAATTAATCTGGATGTGGGAATATTCAGGGTTATAATTTTACTTTGTGGGCTCCTTACATGGCACCAATCTGCCTTATCTTCTCCTGCCAAAAGACTGCTCGACAGCTCCTCGAGGACAGACATGATCCTTTTGTTTAAGCTGTAGAGTCTCATAAAAATGTAGATTAATACAAAACAGAGTCTCCATCACAATAACAGTACCAGTACACAGTGAATAGAATGTTTCCTGCACCCGAGGGCCCAGTTTATCTGCACTTTCTCTGCAGCTTGAGCTCAGCATTCAGTAATAACAGGTGGTTTGGCCTAAAAAAAAATAATAAGTTAAAAACACTGCGAAAGAGGCTGCTTTGATTGATACATCCGCGCGTTTACATGTAATCCATCACTTTAATCTAGGTGAAGGGTATTTAGCCTGCAACCCTGCAAATGTATCACTGTGACAGTCGTTTCATTTATCTCGACAACACAGAACAGAAGAAGTATGCCTCAAACATTCAGACAGGTTACAGAGAGATTACAGAGAGTCGTGCCTTTGCACATACTTGACTTGAAGAAAGAAAGAAAGAAAGAAAGAAATACACTCTTGTAAGACTTTAATAAAGTTTAAATGAAAGAAGAAAAGAACAAAAACAGTTGTTCACCTTCTTCACTCAGTGAGCCCTCTCATTTTTATTCAGTGCACTTATTAACTGATTAAAATGTAGATGAATTCACATTCATACATAGATATTTTGTACAGGTCTGACCTTATTAAGTTCTTTTTTACACCGTGCCTCCATTAGATGTAATAAAATACAATAATAAAACGTGAAAAATAATCTAAAACCTGAAGAAAAAAAAAAGGGATGAAACGTATAGGCAACTAGTCCAGAGAAGAACATTTTATAGGCTTATAAGAATTTTGGCCGTAACATGGATTTTTAAAAAGCATGAGAAAATCAGAATATCATTCAATAGAGACGGGGATTGTTCAAAAGGTCTGCAACAACTGTTCAATCAGTACAAAGCAATGCTTTTAAACTTTAAGTCCTCTTAACATTCAGTTCAAGGGCTTCTTTAACCCGGATGATATCATTTCCTTTTGGTTGACATGTCAACAAAAGCAAAAAACACTTCAACCGTGACCATTTATGAAATGAAAATGTCATGTCATGATCCTCTTTAAAAAGATAACTTCTAACAACTAAGTCATTTACATCAGGAGCCAGTACAGCTCCACGCCATTTTGGAGCGTCATGTTTTTACTAAAAGAGTTTTTATGCTAAATGAAGGCTGCATAGGTTATCCAACACTTGTGCATTTTAAAGCAGAATTATACAGGACTTTTTACCCTAATTTAGGAGGAGGAAACGACTGTCTGACCCGGCGAGGGGCCACACGAATAAAGAGAATTGAAAAATATAGAAGCAAGCAAAGTGGATGGATGTTTACGATGGTGTCAAAAAATATGTACTCCGAAGCTGTAGGGGGAGCTCTATAGAGAAAAAGGCAAAAAAAGTGACAGATTCTGCTATAAAGTGACAATCAAGAATCATACAAATCACTAAGCCATGTTGGTGAGCTAATTCATTCATGATTATCCTGATTGTGGAACTTACTAGGACCTGTTTTTATTGTAATGCTCAGTAATATCATAGTAGTATTGAGATTAATGTTGCTTCTACTTGCCACAGTTGCAGCATGGTAAATGTCTGCGGGCGACAAAGATGATTCACTTTGCTTTTACTGTACCAAAATATTGGTTTAACTGTGGAATACGCCAAGTAAACATTTTATGTACAGTACATATGCAATATTTAATACTCAGTGTGCAGTATTTGTATTCATTTTTGCAATATTTAGCGTTTTTTTTATACATTTTTAATTAACACATCACAGTCAACTGTTGTTATACAATATTTAATATTCTTATACATTTTTTACTAACCTTAGCACAATGAAATTACAGCGCTGGCTGAACAGAAAATGGATGAACTCATACTGTTCACTGTAAACGTTTGACATTTTGTAAATTCAACATTTCTCAAATTGTTGATCCCTATATATCCACGTGTTTTTATAATAACTCGACAGAAGACCGCGCTCGCTGTTCTCAGACTCCAGGTGCAACTGACCGCTGGTGCTCCTGCCGGCCTATTATTAGTGAGTTTTTCAGGTTGTCACCAAAGGAGAGAATGAAAATAAACTCCCCCCTCTCCCTCCACTGTCATGAGAAAGTCAAATGAGCTGTGTGTGGACAGTTTGCTTTCAAATCATGGTGGGAACTGCTGATTGTTTGGTTTACCACCTGTGGTCGGAAGCCTGGAGAAGATTGCCAGGCCAACCGCCCACTGTGGAGTACTGCTGAGTGACTGATGGCTGTGTGTGTTTCCCTTTGTGTGTTTCTGTGTGTGTCTGTAGGGAAAAATATGCGTGTGCTTGCGAAGAAGGGATAATATGCGTATGTGTGAGCATGTGTGTGAGCTTGTGAGAGAACCGTGTGACCACCTTAACATGCAACATAGAGACATTTGACGCTTTTCCATTATACAGTTCTAGCACTTTTCGGCTTCACTCGGCACGACACTACTTGTTTTTTTTCCGCTTTTCCATTGAGATAGTGATAGTACCTGATGCTTTCTTTAGTGCCTGCTCTGGACAGGTTCCAAGTGAACTGAGCAGATACTAAAATCACACGTCAGCCACTGATTGGTCAGAGAGTGTCGTCACTGGAAGAGTCATGAGTGTGACGTCCGACACAAGAATCAAACAGAACAGTGCTGAACTGTACATCAGTGAAAACGACTACAAATACCAAAAAACGTGCATTAATCTCCAGCATTTTGGAGATCTTTTTAACTAACTGATTCTAATGATTCAGTTACACTGAAAACTACTTTGCCCGTCACTAGTTTGTCGTGTATAAAACAGGATCACGGCACTTTATGACAAGTAGGGTTCTACAACTGTAGAAAGCAGAAAAAGGAAACTTCAAATAAAAACATGCACAGCACAGTCTGTACACTTTATTGCTATGAAATTGAATTTGTGCGTCTGCTCTGTTCACCTGCCTCGTCACCACGGGTTAAAATCATTTCAGATGCACCTCCGCCTCACTGGAGCTACACCGTCTTGCAGGTTTGGCCACAAAATGGCCGCGAAACGGCGCCGTTAAACTGTCTCTACCAATTACAGAGCTACTTTATGCGACACATGACATGACTGTATTCAGCAGTCACTGGTGCGGCTAATTCATTGCAGTTCTCCGAACACCAGCAGCTATTATAATGCGCCCCCACCTCCGACCCCCCACTGCGGCTCAACCATCATGTAAAGTAAGACCTGGGGCATCGCCATCACCACTGCACGACAGTGTATGTGTGTGTAGAGAGAGTGTGTGTGTGTGTTTCCGCACCGTTTTCTCTCTTTCTGTCACATTTATTGGTCTGAATTAATCACAAAATTCAAAATTATAGAGTAAATATAATTTAATTGAATAGTTAACAGAGAACTTCTCAGGTCTTACATGGTCGCTGTCATAAAGATGCAGCAAATAAGGACACAGGTACTTTTCTTCAGTGTTGTTCCTGTGTCATAACCCTTTATATCCTCAAACACTATTCTCTGCAGTGATATGGATTCAGATGAATACAGTTTAATTGTGTCAAGTATAGTTCAGCTGATCAAAAATCATCAGGGGGTCGATATTATCCTGAAGAGTGTCGTCTATCACCATTACAGTTTTGGAAATGAAATGGAAATGAAGCACCATATAAAATAACTGTGGTTTATTCTTTTTCTCTTTTTTTAGGCAGGATTTAGTGCAACAATCAAACATATGCTAAAGAAAATTGATTTTTACAACTGGTGACATTCTGTGAATGAACGGGCTCTATTTGTTTGTTTATGTCAAATGCCATGGCATAAGTGTTTGACACTAGCAGCTGGCATCTGTAGCTGCTAATGCCAGACTGTTAACACAGCCTCTAACTACAGTAGCAGCTAATGGCATCTAGCTACAATAGCTGCTAATGCCAAACCGTTAACACAGCCTCTAACGACAGTAGCAGCTAGCAGCTAATGGCATCTAGCTACAGTAGCTGCTAATGCCAAACCGTTAACACAGCCTCTAACTACAGTAGCAGCTAGCAGCTAATGGCAACTGGCTACAGTCGCGCCAAGCATCAATGTCAAAGCATTTGCTTACAGTGACAGCTGGCAACTCATGGCATCTGGCTACAGTAGCTGCTAATACCAAACTGTTAAAACAGCCTCTAACTACAGTAGCAGCTAATGGCATCTAGCTGCAGTAGCTTCTAATGCCAAACTGTTAACACAGCCTCTAAATAGCAGCTAATGGCATCTGGCTACAGTAGCTTCTAACACCAAACATCATTGTCAAAGCATTTTGGCTACAGTAGCAGTTAGCAGCTAATGGTGTTAGACAACCATAGCTGCTAATGACACACACTAGTTTCACGACATCTGTCCAGCAGTAGCTTGCAGCTAACAGCTAGCTCCGTGGCTAGGGTAGAGTTGTACTAATGTCAAATAGTGATGCCCTGGTGCCTTGGCTAGCAGCTACACTGGCATCTGTCACGAACAGTGATGAAGCAACACGATAAGAAATTGATGAAATGTAATTCACATTTCCTGTTGAGTGAAATTTCAATAGGTTTTTATGCATCACACCTTTTGTTTTATGTGTCAAAGAACTGTAGGTACGCTGTATTGTTTCAGCAACACGTTTATGCCTCATATCATAGACACTTTAAATATTATATTATATTATATTATATTATTCACAAAGGACACAAAAATATAAAATAAAAGGTATTATTAAAGCATTACGCATGACCACACACCCTATGAGTACTCAGGAACATTGATTTAAATGATTTCACTTACGACTGTAATCATATTTTTTTACTGCCTGCACTCTTAGAAAGTGAAGTGTTCCTGTTTGAAAGGAAGCTTTAGTGTCTGACACGCTCATGGTCTTTATTGCCAATGTATTTCTCTCCCTGCTGCACATATCTTTTTTTTTTCCCCTCCTCTTCTGTTTTTATCTCAGTCACTTTAATTTTCTCGGTTTCATTGTCTCCTCTTCCATTTCCTGTCTCGCACGTCCGTCTCCTGTGGCGACATGTATTCCCCAAATTTCTCAGAGCAAATGGGGAATTAGATTCCATTCAATTAACCCATTATTCCACTTCCTTTCCCCCCTCACTCTCCTCAGTCTTCTTCTTCTTCTTCTCACCCACAAATGTCTCTTAGCTGTACCACATAAAAGGTATAACTGCACAATATTATCATAATAGTTGAATCCATCATTGCTCACCTACCATTGAAATGGTTCTTGACAGTAATTGTTACCGTAGCCAGCTGCAGTCACACAAAGGCACTCGGGGAACAGCACTGCCTTTGTTTGCCAGATGCAATTGGACCATTAGGGAGTACCTGCTCTGTACTTAAATTTCCCACATGAATTGTTGAAAAAGATCTAAATTTGTAGAAGAACAACAAAGTACTGCAACAAAGTCTCCATTTTCCCGATGCCTGAGTGGTCTCCAAGTGCCATTTCACACTTGTTTGTTCATTGGCATCACGTTGCAGCACCGGTGTCTCCTCCATGTCTCTCCCCTGACTTAATGGGACACTGGAGGATACAGGACAGCAGAGTGAGCGTCCACTAACCAGAAAGAGCCTGATCACACTCCCCGTCTGGTTTGTTTATTTTAAAATGGCGTCTCCTGCTCTTTGTCGCTGCCTCTGTGTTTTTATCTGTCATACACGATCCCTGGAGACACGGGGAAGGCTTCAGGTGCTGTATTGTTCCATAAAACTAAAACGATTGGAATGACATTCACTGTTATGTATCTCCAGAACCAATTTTTGTCATCCTGAAATACGAGACAGTCGTCCTGTCGTCTGTTTTGAAAAGCCTGTGTTTCTTTATCACATTCTGCTTGAGTGACAGTTTGAGTGGAAGCAACATCTTTAAAATTCACTCTAAACAAAGGGAACTGTTCTGTTATTATTCTTTTTATTATTAGTTCCACTTTAATAAGGACACAAATGAAGACTCTTGGAACAATTCAAAAGAAAGACAATCTTCTGCTTTTGGCTTCTCCCCGGAACACAGCAGATCATCTGCCTTTATCTTGTCCTCTCCCAACTGTCCTCATGTCCTACTTCACAACTCGCATAGTGAATACCAACATCATCTACAAAAGGTCTTTGGTTAAGGCCTGAATATTATACTTTCCTCTGAAACTGTCAACCTGCACATAAATCACCGGATGAGATTTCTCATTATAGCTTAAGAACTTAACACAAGTTCAACTGCTGCCATAAAAACAAAAGCAAACTCAACTTGAGGATATTGTTTCAAACAGGAGGGTAAGTTGTTTATCGTGATTTGAACATGCTTTATCTTGTCAACCAAGCACACACACTTCCAGACTGCTTTAATTAGCAGCTTCAAGTTGAGACAATTTCAATTAAATTCACAACTGCCCTTTCATGCCAAGTTGACTAGTGTTTTCAAATAGATCTAATGAAATGTTTTTCTCACTAATTACCAGTTTGACAGTTTTCTTCGCACGACACTGAATCAACACACAAATCACTTGTTTAAAAATAATAAATCAATTTGATGAAGGACAATTCTACACTTTACCTCCTGTGTTTCCCAGTGCACTTAATTATAATAATAGTTGGTTGTTATTGCAGTGGCTTCAGGTTGATTGAAGGGGAGGGGATTTTCTTTTTACCTCAAATCCAAGGTTAATCAAAACAATACGTTTAACTTCCAATCATTTGTTTCATGTCCAAGTTGTAATAACAAGACGAGAAGTTATGTCACATAACATCATATTCTTACAGTGAAGGGTCGCATTTTAGTTTTTTCCCATTTATCTACAAATGAGCAGAATATAACGCACAGAACTCCTACACACTCCAATAGATATAACAGTGATTTCTGATTTTCCTCCAAGTACTACCAGAGGAAGCTCACGTCCCGCTGGTGGTACACACACCACAGTTTGAGAACCATGCCTCTAAATAAAGCTACCTTCAACCTTAACACAACACATGTCTATGTTGCTCTGCGATAATCTCCTTATCTGATTAATCATTGACAATAAAACGCTCCTCATCTGAACCCGATCATCGTCGACGTGCTGCATTTCGACGTCGCCGCTCGCACCTGAAGGAAATATTATCCTGCTCAGAGCTCAGACTTTACTTTATTTACTTCACAAGTAATAAAACACGTTGCAGGGTGGCATTTAAAGTTAGTGTCAGCGCTGCGGTGGTTGAGAGCCAGTGGAGCTTATTTACAGTCTTCCCCCAAACACATTATAGACGGTGTAATGACATTATTCACAGCATGAAATGCACACTCACATCCAGGAGTGTTTCAAGAGATTTGGGGGGGGGGGGGCAGAAAAAAAGGGACCCAAGTTATTATTCTATGAAATCATTTTGTTATAATATCTATAGCCCTGTGACTGGGGAGGCAATAACAAGTAAGATCGTGACACGGTGCTTCTTTAGGACCCAAAACAAGTTGTCATTGAAATATTCTCTACATTGCTAAGCTCATTACCGATCCCTCCCTAATTCACATCATCCGTCCACTGTACGAGCCAATAAAGGTGTGATAGTGTAGGAGAATATGCACAATATTCTACAAAATACTGTACACAAGGGACAGAATACTGAATGTTCATATGCACGGCAGAACTAAACTGGCTCAGTGTGCAAAATTAAAAAAACAACACCAAGACCATGAATGATAAACATAATAACAGGCATGTTATGGAACAGACACACAGTGACATACTGTAAGTGGCTGTTGTGGAAAGCAGCAGCTCGGTAATTGTACAATAGTAAAGCAGAACACGGAACACAGAGGGAAGTGAAATTGTTTGGCCCATTAATTCCTTGTGTGTGACTCATCTACAGCTCATTCAGTACATATAGTGTATATAGTTTCCTATAGGTAAACAAAACACACCTCATACAGCTCACAACTTATTTGACTGTGAACGCTACCCTGTGCAAACCAGGACCTATGACCATTTTCACCTTCTTTTGTGTTTCAGGGCAGGTGCAATATTCATTTTTATTGTTCTCTGTGGTTGTTGGTTGCACTTTTCTCCATGAAAGCCATTACAACACTAATGGTCATGGGAATTCATCGAGTGCGACACACAGGATCAAGAAAATAGATTGACTTTCAGGACAGATTCATTTAACAAAAAAGAAGAAATCTTTGGCACAAAGATGGACCACAAATGAACAGTCACAGCACAGGAAAGCTTTGAGGGCAATTTACTGTACAAAAGGGAACAATACATATAACAATACTAAATTTATAAAGCACATTTAAAAAAACAAGTTAATGAAGTGCTTTGCCAGACAACGCAAAAACAAAACTGGATACTCAAGGACGGAAACAAGACAGCACATGGCAAAAAAATAAGAAAATAAATCACAAAATCAGAACCCCAAATGTCAGGAAAATAATTGAATGCAAAAGTACAATGTCACACAAAGCAAGCAAGTCTAAGCCGTAATACTAAATAAAGAAAAGTAATTAAGATAAAAGATATTAAGGCATATTCAATTCAAATCAAACAAACAACACACACGACACAATAGTCACTGCTCTACATGAGAGTCAGACAATCTGTTAGAGAGCAAAGTCAAAAAGAGTGAGTTTATACACACACACACACACACACGGGGAGGAGAGACATTTAGACACAGGTGAAGCACATTAGGGCGGAGCAGGTAATCACACAGGTGGGGAAGCAGGCACTGACGAGGAGGAGAGCTGGACAGAAAATGACCAGATGAATTTCAGTTTAAGATATTCCTTTATAAATGTGCATCTAAATTGTCTTATATTTACTTCAATATGAAAACTGATATTGTTTCAGGTTTATTGCATTTGTGTCAGGTGTTGACACTGATGCACTGAATAATAAGATGACTAATAATGATGTTCTGGACCTCTGCTTTAGTAGACTTTTTCAACCCGTGCCTCTGAATTTTAATTGAATATCTCTGCTTTATACAATAATGATGAAACATTAACAAGGCCATGTACTGTCAGAGGTATGCAAGTTTGAACTGCTGCAGCTGCTTTATCTAAATCCTTCTCCAGAAGACATTTCAGCGCTCTGTGGCTGGCATCGGGCATATTAAGCACGTCCTGTTCCTCCATTCAGACTGAGCTGAGGGGTTTTTCACGGCACCAGTCGTCTTCATTACAACACTTCTACAGTGGATTCAGAGTCTGATCAGCTCATCCTGCTGTCGACTGACGGATAATTGCCACAGAGACTCGAATGTCCCCACAGTTATCAGGCTGCACTTTAACAGGGACAAGGCTAACCAACCACCTGAGCAGAACAGAGTGGACACAAAAGTGTTCCAATATGTTCACCCACTTTTTCACTTTCCACATCTATCTATCTATCTATCTATCTATCTATCGGAATAACACATGGATTATTGTGTGCTGTTGTTTTCCTGTTGGATTTGTTTGTTGCTTTTCAACATTTGAATTTTGGTTTTGTTGCTGATATTCTGGGTTATTTGATTAATTAATGGTGAGGTCGAAATAAGTCTTGAGCTTCACCCTATTCCTTTTTTGGTCACTTGTTTTGAGAAATCTATTTTAATTTATCTATATTGTGTATTACATATTTATTTATTTATCTATCTAGCTAGAAAGCGGCTAAATAGCTATGTATTTATCTATCTATAGTAATAACATGTAAAATAAGGATTATTGTGTAGTGTTTTGTTTTGTTGGATTTGTTTGTCGCTTTTATTGCACCCTATTCCTTTTTCGGTCTCTGGTTTTGAGAACTGCATATCACATATCTATATTGTACATTACATAGCTAGCTAGCTAGCTATTAATTATCTATATCTAGCTACTACCTAGCTAGCTAGCTATTTATCCAGTTATCTATACCTAGCCATCTAGCTCTATATAGCTAGCTAGTGGCTAGATAGGTATTTATCTAGCTAACTAGCTATATGGAGCTAACTAGCTAGCTTACTATTTATCTATCTAGCCGCTAACTAGTTAGATAGCTATTTATATCTAGCTAGAGGCAAGCTAGCCAAATCTAAAAAATTACTGACTTTTTTAAATCAAGAGTGAAGTAAATTTGCATCATGATATTTGTGTTTCACAAATACATATACTGCATAATAATTATATTGTTATACATGTTGAGATGGGATATACTTTTCTTTAATATCAACATTACACATGCTCAATATCAGTAAAATGGTTGTATGCACTGTGCAAACAAATTTTGTTTCTCTGTTAAACAAGTGTTTGTTGTTCCCATCTGTCCTTCCCTTTCCTCCATCAATGGTTTAAACTGAATATCGCAGATTGATAATGAGAGAGTGTATTCGGGGGGAAGCTTTGCCCTGTAAATTGTTTTTAACGTGTTTTGCCTTGGGTTTCTTTGACTTGCTAATTTGCCGACGTCCCGCTGCACCGCAGAGTCGTGTGTGTTTCCCACTCACAGGAAAGTACTTTTCTAAATCAGAGCCTGCAGTCAGAGACTCTGGGGATCAAGTGCTGAGCAGAGCAGTAAACTCTCCCGAGGATGTGCTCCTCCTGGAGGAACCTACTGTTGGGCCAACGAGCTGATGCTAATGATTGTCTGGCTCATACATACTGACACTGGCACTTTTAG